>NW_026558492.1:0-179185 GCF_026930045.1 Uloborus diversus | reverse complement strand
ACCACGGTGCATTTTTAGTTTTTATTATATTTCAGACTCCGACCGACCGAGCTCCGATAGCCCGGTGGCCAGAGCGGTGGGCTTCCGAACGAGTGGCCCTAGGTTCGGGTCCCAGTCGGAACGAAAATCTCCAACGTACTTTTTCATTTTCTAATTTGAAAGTTCTTTTTTTTTTTCAAATTCCTTTCTGTTGCGAATATTGATTATTTATGTGGGGATGAAAATTCTGAACCAGGTTAACTATTCGGCCTGTAGATTTGAAAGTTTTAAATCAATAGCAACCACGGTGCATTTTTAGTTTTTATTATATTTCAGACTCCGACCGACCGAGCTCCGATAGCCCGGTGGCCAGAGCGGTGGGCTTCCGAACGAGTGGCCCTAGGTTCGGGTCCCAGTCGGAACGAAAATCTCCAACGTACTTTTTCATTTTCTAATTTGAAAGTTCTTTTTTTTTTTCAAATTCCTTTCTGTTGCGAATATTGATTATTTATGTGGGTATGAAAATTCTGAACCAGGTTAACTATTCGGCCTGTAGATTTGAAAGTTTTAAATCAATAGCAACCACGGTGCATTTTTAGTTTTTATTATATTTCAGACTCCGACCGACCGAGCTCCGATAGCCCGGTGGCCAGAGCGGTGGGCTTCCGAACGAGTGGCCCTAGGTTCGGGTCCCAGTCGGAACGAAAATCTCCAACGTACTTTTTCATTTTCTAATTTGAAAGTTCTTTTTTTTTTTTTTCAAATTCCTTTCTGTTGCGAATATTGATTATTTATGTGGGTATGAAAATTCTGAACCAGGTTAACTATTCGGCCTGTAGATTTGAAAGTTTTAAATCAATAGCAACCACGGTGCATTTTTAGTTTTTATTATATTTCAGACTCCGACCGACCGAGCTCCGATAGCCCGGTGGCCAGAGCGGTGGGCTTCCGAACGAGTGGCCCTAGGTTCGGGTCCCAGTCGGAACGAAAATCTCCAACGTACTTTTTCATTTTCTAATTTGAAAGTTCTTTTTTTTTTCAAATTCCTTTCTGTTGCGAATATTGATTATTTATGTGGGGATGAAAATTCTGAACCAGGTTAACTATTCGGCCTGTAGATTTGAAAGTTTTAAATCAATAGCAACCACGGTGCATTTTTAGTTTTTATTATATTTCAGACTCCGACCGACCGAGCTCCGATAGCCCGGTGGCCAGAGCGGTGGGCTTCCGAACGAGTGGCCCTAGGTTCGGGTCCCAGTCGGAACGAAAATCTCCAACGTACTTTTTCATTTTCTAATTTGAAAGTTCTTTTTTTTTTTCAAATTCCTTTCTGTTGCGAATATTGATTATTTATGTGGGTATGAAAATTCTGAACCAGGTTAACTATTCGGCCTGTAGATTTGAAAGTTTTAAATCAATAGCAACCACGGTGCATTTTTAGTTTTTATTATATTTCAGACTCCGACCGACCGAGCTCCGATAGCCCGGTGGCCAGAGCGGTGGGCTTCCGAACGAGTGGCCCTAGGTTCGGGTCCCAGTCGGAACGAAAATCTCCAACGTACTTTTTCATTTTCTAATTTGAAAGTTCTTTTTTTTTTTCAAATTCCTTTCTGTTGCGAATATTGATTATTTATGTGGGTATGAAAATTCTGAACCAGGTTAACTATTCGGCCTGTAGATTTGAAAGTTTTAAATCAATAGCAACCACGGTGCATTTTTAGTTTTTATTATATTTCAGACTCCGACCGACCGAGCTCCGATAGCCCGGTGGCCAGAGCGGTGGGCTTCCGAACGAGTGGCCCTAGGTTCGGGTCCCAGTCGGAACGAAAATCTCCAACGTACTTTTTCATTTTCTAATTTGAAAGTTCTTTTTTTTTTTTTCAAATTCCTTTCTGTTGCGAATATTGATTATTTATGTGGGGATGAAAATTCTGAACCAGGTTAACTATTCGGCCTGTAGATTTGAAAGTTTTAAATCAATAGCAACCACGGTGCATTTTTAGTTTTTATTATATTTCAGACTCCGACCGACCGAGCTCCGATAGCCCGGTGGCCAGAGCGGTGGGCTTCCGAACGAGTGGCCCTAGGTTCGGGTCCCAGTCGGAACGAAAATCTCCAACGTACTTTTTCATTTTCTAATTTGAAAGTTCTTTTTTTTTTTTTTTTCAAATTCCTTTCTGTTGCGAATATTGATTATTTATGTGGGGATGAAAATTCTGAACCAGGTTAACTATTCGGCCTGTAGATTTGAAAGTTTTAAATCAATAGCAACCACGGTGCATTTTTAGTTTTTATTATATTTCAGACTCCGACCGACCGAGCTCCGATAGCCCGGTGGCCAGAGCGGTGGGCTTCCGAACGAGTGGCCCTAGGTTCGGGTCCCAGTCGGAACGAAAATCTCCAACGTACTTTTTCATTTTCTAATTTGAAAGTTCTTTTTTTTTTTCAAATTCCTTTCTGTTGCGAATATTGATTATTTATGTGGGTATGAAAATTCTGAACCAGGTTAACTATTCGGCCTGTAGATTTGAAAGTTTTAAATCAATAGCAACCACGGTGCATTTTTAGTTTTTATTATATTTCAGACTCCGACCGACCGAGCTCCGATAGCCCGGTGGCCAGAGCGGTGGGCTTCCGAACGAGTGGCCCTAGGTTCGGGTCCCAGTCGGAACGAAAATCTCCAACGTACTTTTTCATTTTCTAATTTGAAAGTTCTTTTTTTTTTTTTTATGTGGGTAAATTCCTTTCTGTTGCGAATATTGATTATTTATGTGGGGATGAAAATTCTGAACCAGGTTAACTATTCGGCCTGTAGATTTGAAAGTTTTAAATCAATAGCAACCACGGTGCATTTTTAGTTTTTATTATATTTCAGACTCCGACCGACCGAGCTCCGATAGCCCGGTGGCCAGAGCGGTGGGCTTCCGAACGAGTGGCCCTAGGTTCGGGTCCCAGTCGGAACGAAAATCTCCAACGTACTTTTTCATTTTCTAATTTGAAAGTTCTTTTTTTTTTCAAATTCCTTTCTGTTGCGAATATTGATTATTTATGTGGGGATGAAAATTCTGAACCAGGTTAACTATTCGGCCTGTAGATTTGAAAGTTTTAAATCAATAGCAACCACGGTGCATTTTTAGTTTTTATTATATTTCAGACTCCGACCGACCGAGCTCCGATAGCCCGGTGGCCAGAGCGGTGGGCTTCCGAACGAGTGGCCCTAGGTTCGGGTCCCAGTCGGAACGAAAATCTCCAACGTACTTTTTCATTTTCTAATTTGAAAGTTCTTTTTTTTTTTCAAATTCCTTTCTGTTGCGAATATTGATTATTTATGTGGGTATGAAAATTCTGAACCAGGTTAACTATTCGGCCTGTAGATTTGAAAGTTTTAAATCAATAGCAACCACGGTGCATTTTTAGTTTTTATTATATTTCAGACTCCGACCGACCGAGCTCCGATAGCCCGGTGGCCAGAGCGGTGGGCTTCCGAACGAGTGGCCCTAGGTTCGGGTCCCAGTCGGAACGAAAATCTCCAACGTACTTTTTCATTTTCTAATTTGAAAGTTCTTTTTTTTTTTCAAATTCCTTTCTGTTGCGAATATTGATTATTTATGTGGGTATGAAAATTCTGAACCAGGTTAACTATTCGGCCTGTAGATTTGAAAGTTTTAAATCAATAGCAACCACGGTGCATTTTTAGTTTTTATTATATTTCAGACTCCGACCGACCGAGCTCCGATAGCCCGGTGGCCAGAGCGGTGGGCTTCCGAACGAGTGGCCCTAGGTTCGGGTCCCAGTCGGAACGAAAATCTCCAACGTACTTTTTCATTTTCTAATTTGAAAGTTCTTTTTTTTTTTTCAAATTCCTTTCTGTTGCGAATATTGATTATTTATGTGGGGATGAAAATTCTGAACCAGGTTAACTATTCGGCCTGTAGATTTGAAAGTTTTAAATCAATAGCAACCACGGTGCATTTTTAGTTTTTATTATATTTCAGACTCCGACCGACCGAGCTCCGATAGCCCGGTGGCCAGAGCGGTGGGCTTCCGAACGAGTGGCCCTAGGTTCGGGTCCCAGTCGGAACGAAAATCTCCAACGTACTTTTTCATTTTCTAATTTGAAAGTTCTTTTTTTTTTTTTTTCAAATTCCTTTCTGTTGCGAATATTGATTATTTATGTGGGGATGAAAATTCTGAACCAGGTTAACTATTCGGCCTGTAGATTTGAAAGTTTTAAATCAATAGCAACCACGGTGCATTTTTAGTTTTTATTATATTTCAGACTCCGACCGACCGAGCTCCGATAGCCCGGTGGCCAGAGCGGTGGGCTTCCGAACGAGTGGCCCTAGGTTCGGGTCCCAGTCGGAACGAAAATCTCCAACGTACTTTTTCATTTTCTAATTTGAAAGTTCTTTTTTTTTTTTTTTCAAATTCCTTTCTGTTGCGAATATTGATTATTTATGTGGGGATGAAAATTCTGAACCAGGTTAACTATTCGGCCTGTAGATTTGAAAGTTTTAAATCAATAGCAACCACGGTGCATTTTTAGTTTTTATTATATTTCAGACTCCGACCGACCGAGCTCCGATAGCCCGGTGGCCAGAGCGGTGGGCTTCCGAACGAGTGGCCCTAGGTTCGGGTCCCAGTCGGAACGAAAATCTCCAACGTACTTTTTCATTTTCTAATTTGAAAATTCTTTTTTTTTTTTCAAATTCCTTTCTGTTCTTTTTTTTTTTCAAATTCCTTTCTGTTGCGAATATTGATTATTTATGTGGGGATGAAAATTCTGAACCAGGTTAACTATTCGGCCTGTAGATTTGAAAGTTTTAAATCAATAGCAACCACGGTGCATTTTTAGTTTTTATTATATTTCAGACTCCGACCGACCGAGCTCCGATAGCCCGGTGGCCAGAGCGGTGGGCTTCCGAACGAGTGGCCCTAGGTTCGGGTCCCAGTCGGAACGAAAATCTCCAACGTACTTTTTCATTTTCTAATTTGAAAGTTCTTTTTTTTTTTCAAATTCCTTTCTGTTGCGAATATTGATTATTTATGTGGGGATGAAAATTCTGAACCAGGTTAACTATTCGGCCTGTAGATTTGAAAGTTTTAAATCAATAGCAACCACGGTGCATTTTTAGTTTTTATTATATTTCAGACTCCGACCGACCGAGCTCCGATAGCCCGGTGGCCAGAGCGGTGGGCTTCCGAACGAGTGGCCCTAGGTTCGGGTCCCAGTCGGAACGAAAATCTCCAACGTACTTTTTCATTTTCTAATTTGAAAGTTCTTTTTTTTTTTCCTTTCAAATTCCTTTCTGTTGCGAATATTGATTATTTATGTGGGGATGAAAATTCTGAACCAGGTTAACTATTCGGCCTGTAGATTTGAAAGTTTTAAATCAATAGCAACCACGGTGCATTTTTAGTTTTTATTATATTTCAGACTCCGACCGACCGAGCTCCGATAGCCCGGTGGCCAGAGCGGTGGGCTTCCGAACGAGTGGCCCTAGGTTCGGGTCCCAGTCGGAACGAAAATCTCCAACGTACTTTTTCATTTTCTAATTTGAAAGTTCTTTTTTTTTTTTTTTCAAATTCCTTTCTGTTGCGAATATTGATTATTTATGTGGGGATGAAAATTCTGAACCAGGTTAACTATTCGGCCTGTAGATTTGAAAGTTTTAAATCAATAGCAACCACGGTGCATTTTTAGTTTTTATTATATTTCAGACTCCGACCGACCGAGCTCCGATAGCCCGGTGGCCAGAGCGGTGGGCTTCCGAACGAGTGGCCCTAGGTTCGGGTCCCAGTCGGAACGAAAATCTCCAACGTACTTTTTCATTTTCTAATTTGAAAGTTCTTTTTTTTTTTTTCAAATTCCTTTCTGTTGCGAATATTGATTATTTATGTGGGGATGAAAATTCTGAACCAGGTTAACTATTCGGCCTGTAGATTTGAAAGTTTTAAATCAATAGCAACCACGGTGCATTTTTAGTTTTTATTATATTTCAGACTCCGACCGACCGAGCTCCGATAGCCCGGTGGCCAGAGCGGTGGGCTTCCGAACGAGTGGCCCTAGGTTCGGGTCCCAGTCGGAACGAAAATCTCCAACGTACTTTTTCATTTTCTAATTTGAAAGTTCTTTTTTTTTTTCAAATTCCTTTCTGTTGCGAATATTGATTATTTATGTGGGGATGAAAATTCTGAACCAGGTTAACTATTCGGCCTGTAGATTTGAAAGTTTTAAATCAATAGCAACCACGGTGCATTTTTAGTTTTTATTATATTTCAGACTCCGACCGACCGAGCTCCGATAGCCCGGTGGCCAGAGCGGTGGGCTTCCGAACGAGTGGCCCTAGGTTCGGGTCCCAGTCGGAACGAAAATCTCCAACGTACTTTTTCATTTTCTAATTTGAAAGTTCTTTTTTTTTTTCAAATTCCTTTCTGTTGCGAATATTGATTATTTATGTGGGGATGAAAATTCTGAACCAGGTTAACTATTCGGCCTGTAGATTTGAAAGTTTTAAATCAATAGCAACCACGGTGCATTTTTAGTTTTTATTATATTTCAGACTCCGACCGACCGAGCTCCGATAGCCCGGTGGCCAGAGCGGTGGGCTTCCGAACGAGTGGCCCTAGGTTCGGGTCCCAGTCGGAACGAAAATCTCCAACGTACTTTTTCATTTTCTAATTTGAAAGTTCTTTTTTTTTTCAAATTCCTTTCTGTTGCGAATATTGATTATTTATGTGGGGATGAAAATTCTGAACCAGGTTAACTATTCGGCCTGTAGATTTGAAAGTTTTAAATCAATAGCAACCACGGTTCATTTTTAGTTTTTATTATATTTCAGACTCCGACCGACCGAGCTCCGATAGCCCGGTGGCCAGAGCGGTGGGCTTCCGAACGAGTGGCCCTAGGTTCGGGTCCCAGTCGGAACGAAAATCTCCAACGTACTTTTTCATTTTCTAATTTGAAAGTTCTTTTTTTTTTTTGAAAGTTCAAATTCCTTTCTGTTGCGAATATTGATTATTTATGTGGGGATGAAAATTCTGAACCAGGTTAACTATTCGGCCTGTAGATTTGAAAGTTTTAAATCAATAGCAACCACGGTGCATTTTTAGTTTTTATTATATTTCAGACTCCGACCGACCGAGCTCCGATAGCCCGGTGGCCAGAGCGGTGGGCTTCCGAACGAGTGGCCCTAGGTTCGGGTCCCAGTCGGAACGAAAATCTCCAACGTACTTTTTCATTTTCTAATTTGAAAGTTCTTTTTTTTTTTTTTCAAATTCCTTTCTGTTGCGAATATTGATTATTTATGTGGGGATGAAAATTCTGAACCAGGTTAACTATTCGGCCTGTAGATTTGAAAGTTTTAAATCAATAGCAACCACGGTGCATTTTTAGTTTTTATTATATTTCAGACTCCGACCGACCGAGCTCCGATAGCCCGGTGGCCAGAGCGGTGGGCTTCCGAACGAGTGGCCCTAGGTTCGGGTCCCAGTCGGAACGAAAATCTCCAACGTACTTTTTCATTTTCTAATTTGAAAGTTCTTTTTTTTTTTTTTGAAAGTTCAAATTCCTTTCTGTTGCGAATATTGATTATTTATGTGGGGATGAAAATTCTGAACCAGGTTAACTATTCGGCCTGTAGATTTGAAAGTTTTAAATCAATAGCAACCACGGTGCATTTTTAGTTTTTATTATATTTCAGACTCCGACCGACCGAGCTCCGATAGCCCGGTGGCCAGAGCGGTGGGCTTCCGAACGAGTGGCCCTAGGTTCGGGTCCCAGTCGGAACGAAAATCTCCAACGTACTTTTTCATTTTCTAATTTGAAAGTTCTTTTTTTTTTCAAATTCCTTTCTGTTGCGAATATTGATTATTTATGTGGGGATGAAAATTCTGAACCAGGTTAACTATTCGGCCTGTAGATTTGAAAGTTTTAAATCAATAGCAACCACGGTGCATTTTTAGTTTTTATTATATTTCAGACTCCGACCGACCGAGCTCCGATAGCCCGGTGGCCAGAGCGGTGGGCTTCCGAACGAGTGGCCCTAGGTTCGGGTCCCAGTCGGAACGAAAATCTCCAACGTACTTTTTCATTTTCTAATTTGAAAGTTCTTTTTTTTTTCAAATTCCTTTCTGTTGCGAATATTGATTATTTATGTGGGGATGAAAATTCTGAACCAGGTTAACTATTCGGCCTGTAGATTTGAAAGTTTTAAATCAATAGCAACCACGGTGCATTTTTAGTTTTTATTATATTTCAGACTCCGACCGACCGAGCTCCGATAGCCCGGTGGCCAGAGCGGTGGGCTTCCGAACGAGTGGCCCTAGGTTCGGGTCCCAGTCGGAACGAAAATCTCCAACGTACTTTTTCATTTTCTAATTTGAAAGTTCTTTTTTTTTTTCAAATTCCTTTCTGTTGCGAATATTGATTATTTATGTGGGGATGAAAATTCTGAACCAGGTTAACTATTCGGCCTGTAGATTTGAAAGTTTTAAATCAATAGCAACCACGGTGCATTTTTAGTTTTTATTATATTTCAGACTCCGACCGACCGAGCTCCGATAGCCCGGTGGCCAGAGCGGTGGGCTTCCGAACGAGTGGCCCTAGGTTCGGGTCCCAGTCGGAACGAAAATCTCCAACGTACTTTTTCATTTTCTAATTTGAAAGTTCTTTTTTTTTTTCAAATTCCTTTCTGTTGCGAATATTGATTATTTATGTGGGGATGAAAATTCTGAACCAGGTTAACTATTCGGCCTGTAGATTTGAAAGTTTTAAATCAATAGCAACCACGGTGCATTTTTAGTTTTTATTATATTTCAGACTCCGACCGACCGAGCTCCGATAGCCCGGTGGCCAGAGCGGTGGGCTTCCGAACGAGTGGCCCTAGGTTCGGGTCCCAGTCGGAACGAAAATCTCCAACGTACTTTTTCATTTTCTAATTTGAAAGTTCTTTTTTTTTTTTCAAATTCCTTTCTGTTGCGAATATTGATTATTTATGTGGGGATGAAAATTCTGAACCAGGTTAACTATTCGGCCTGTAGATTTGAAAGTTTTAAATCAATAGCAACCACGGTGCATTTTTAGTTTTTATTATATTTCAGACTCCGACCGACCGAGCTCCGATAGCCCGGTGGCCAGAGCGGTGGGCTTCCGAACGAGTGGCCCTAGGTTCGGGTCCCAGTCGGAACGAAAATCTCCAACGTACTTTTTCATTTTCTAATTTGAAAGTTCTTTTTTTTTTTTTTTCAAATTCCTTTCTGTTGCGAATATTGATTATTTATGTGGGGATGAAAATTCTGAACCAGGTTAACTATTCGGCCTGTAGATTTGAAAGTTTTAAATCAATAGCAACCACGGTGCATTTTTAGTTTTTATTATATTTCAGACTCCGACCGACCGAGCTCCGATAGCCCGGTGGCCAGAGCGGTGGGCTTCCGAACGAGTGGCCCTAGGTTCGGGTCCCAGTCGGAACGAAAATCTCCAACGTACTTTTTCATTTTCTAATTTGAAAGTTCTTTTTTTTTTTTCAAATTCCTTTCTGTTGCGAATATTGATTATTTATGTGGGGATGAAAATTCTGAACCAGGTTAACTATTCGGCCTGTAGATTTGAAAGTTTTAAATCAATAGCAACCACGGTGCATTTTTAGTTTTTATTATATTTCAGACTCCGACCGACCGAGCTCCGATAGCCCGGTGGCCAGAGCGGTGGGCTTCCGAACGAGTGGCCCTAGGTTCGGGTCCCAGTCGGAACGAAAATCTCCAACGTACTTTTTCATTTTCTAATTTGAAAGTTCTTTTTTTTTTTTCAAATTCCTTTCTGTTGCGAATATTGATTATTTATGTGGGGATGAAAATTCTGAACCAGGTTAACTATTCGGCCTGTAGATTTGAAAGTTTTAAATCAATAGCAACCACGGTGCATTTTTAGTTTTTATTATATTTCAGACTCCGACCGACCGAGCTCCGATAGCCCGGTGGCCAGAGCGGTGGGCTTCCGAACGAGTGGCCCTAGGTTCGGGTCCCAGTCGGAACGAAAATCTCCAACGTACTTTTTAATTTTCTAATTTGAAAGTTCTTTTTTTTTTTTTCAAATTCCTTTCTGTTGCGAATATTGATTATTTATGTGGGGATGAAAATTCTGAACCAGGTTAACTATTCGGCCTGTAGATTTGAAAGTTTTAAATCAATAGCAACCACGGTGCATTTTTAGTTTTTATTATATTTCAGACTCCGACCGACCGAGCTCCGATAGCCCGGTGGCCAGAGCGGTAGGCTTCCGAACGAGTGGCCCTAGGTTCGGGTCTCAGTCGGAACGAAAATCTCCAACGTACTTTTTCATTTTCTAATTTGAAAGTTCTTTTTTTTTTCAAATTCCTTTCTGTTGCGAATATTGATTATTTATGTGGGGATGAAAATTCTGAACAACGTTAAACTATTCGGCCTGTAGATTTGAAAGTTTTAAATCAATAGCAACCACGGTGCATTTTTAGTTTTTATTATATTTCAGACTCCGACCGACCGAGCTCCGATAGCCAGGTGGCCAGAGCGGTGGGCTTCCGAACGAGTGGCCCTTGGTTCGGGTCCCAGTCGGAACGAAAATCTCCAACGTACTTTTTCCTTTTCTAATTTGAAAGTTCTTTTTTTTTTTTGAAATTCCTTTCTGTTGCGAATATTGATTATTTATGTGGGGATGAAAATTCTGAACCAGGTTAACTATTCGGCCTGTAGATTTGAAAGTTTTAAATCAATAGCAACCACGGTGCATTTTTAGTTTTTATTATATTTCAGACTCCGACCGACCGAGCTCCGTTAGCCCGGTGGCCAGTGCGGTGGGCTTCCGAAAGAGTGGCCCTAGGTTCGGGTCCCAGTCGGAACGAAAATCTCCAACGTATTTTTCATTTTCTAATTTGAAAGTTCTTTTTTTTTTCAAATTCCTTTCTGTTGCGAATATTGATTATTTATGTGGGGATGAAAATTCTGAACCAGGTTAACTATTCGGCCTGTAGATTTGAAAGTTTTAAATCAATAGCAACCACGGTGCATTTTTAGTTTTTATTATATTTCAGACTCCTAACGACCGAGCTCCGATAGCCCGGTGGCCAGAGCGGTGTGCTTCCGAACGAGTGGCCCTAGGTTCGTGTCCCAGTCGGAAAGAAAATCTCCAACGTACTTTTTCAGTTCCTAATTTGAAAGTACTTTTTTTTTTTCAAATTCCTTTCTGTTGCGAATATTGATTATTTATGTGGGGATGAAAATTCTGAACCAGGTTAAACTATTCGGCCTGTAGATTTGAAAGTTTTAAATCAATAGCAACCACGGTGCATTTTTAGTTTTTATTATATTTCAGACTCCGACCGACCGAGCTCCGATAGCCCGGTGGCCAGAGCGGTGGGCTTCCGAACGAGTGGCCCTTGGTTCGGGTCCCAGTCGGAACGAAAATCTCCAACGTACTTTTTCATTTTCTAATTTGAAAGTTCTTTTTTTTTTTCAAATTCCTTTCTGTTGCGAATATTGATTATTTATGTGGGGATGAAAATTCTGAACCAGGTTAACTATTCGGCCAGTAGATTTGAAAGTTTTAAATCAATAGCAACCACGGTGCATTTTTAGTTTTTATTATATTTCAGACTCCGACCGACCGAGCTCCGATAGCCCGGTGGCCAGAGCGGTGGGCTTCCAAGCGAATGGCCCTTGGTTCGAGTCCCAGCCTGCGCGAAAATCTTCAATTTATATTTTTAGTTTCTAATTTGAAAATTCTTCTTCTTTTTTTTTTAAATTTTTCTCTTTTGCGAATATTGATTATTTATGTAGGGAGAAAAATTCTGAGTGAGTTTAATTATTCAACCTGTAGATTTCAAAGTGTTTGAATCAATAATTAAAAAGGTGCATTTTTTGTTTTTATTATATTTAAGACTTCAACCGACAGCGCTCCGATAGCCTAATGGCTAGACCGTTGGGTTCCAAGCGGGTGGTACTGGGTTCGAGTCCCGGCCGGAACGAAAATCTTCAATGTATATATTTCTTTTCTAATTTGAAGATTGTTTCTTTTTTTTTTTCTTTCTTTTGCAAATATCGATTATTTATGTACGGAAGAAAATTCTGAGTCAGTATAATCATTCGACCTTTAGATTTCAAAGATTTTAGATTAATAATTACCAAGGTGCATTTTTTGTTTTTTTTATAATTAACACACCGACCCACCGAGATCCGATAGTATATTGGCGAGAGCGTTGGGCTTCCATACGTGTCGCCCTGGGTTCAAATCCCAGCCGGAAAGGAAATCTTAAATGCAAATATTTTTTTCTAATATGATAATTCTTTTTTTTTATTTTTCCCTTTTGCGAAGTCAGTCAGTCAGTCCGACAGTCAATCAGTCAAGCACTCAATCATTCAGTCTCAGTCAGTCAGTCCAGTCAGTTAGTCACTCAGTCAGTTAGGCAGTCAGTCAGTCAGTCTCAGTCAGTCAGTTAGTCCTTCAGTCAGTCAGTCAAGCACTCAGTCATTCAGTCTCAGTCAGTCAGTCCAGTCAGTCAGTCACTCAGTCAGTTAGGCAGTCAGTCAGTCAGTCTCAGTCAGTCAGTTAGTCCTTCAGTCAGTCAGTCAAGCAGTCAGTCATTTAGTCTCAGTCAGTCAGTCATTCAGTCAGTCAGTCAGTCAGGCAGTCAGTCAGTCAGTCAGTCGGTCAGTCAGTCAGTCAGGCAGTCAGTCAGTCAGTCAGCCTTATTCAGTCAGTCTGTCAGTCAGTCAGTCAGTCAGCCTTATTCAGTCAGTCTGTCAGTCAGTCAGTCGGTCAGTCCTGTCCAGTCATTTAGTCTGTCAAGCAGTCAGTCAGGCAGTCAAGCAGTCAGTCAGTCAGTGTCAGTCAGTCATTTAGTCATTCAGTCAGTCAGTGAAATAGTCAGTCAGACAGTCAAGCAGTCAGTCAGACAAGTCAAGCAGTCAGTCAGACAGTCAAGCAGTCAGTCAGTCAGTCTCAGTCAGTCAGTCAGTCAGTCAGTTAGTCAGTCAGTCCAGTCTCAGTCAGTCAGGCAGTTAGTCAGTCAGTCTCGGTCAGTCAGTGAGTCAGTCAGTCAGTCTCGGTCAGTCAGTGAGTCAGTCAGTATCAGTCAGTCAGTGAGTCAGTCTGTCAGTCAGGCAGTCTCAGTCAGGCAGTAAGACTCCGCTCGACAGAACGCCGATAGCCTAATGGCTAGACCGCTGGTCTTCCAAGCGAGTGGCCTGGGTTCGAGTCCCAGCCGGAGCGAATATCTTCAATGTATATATTTCCTTTCTAATTTGAAAATTCTTTTTTTTTTTCAATTTCTTTCCTTTGCAAATATTGATTATTTATGTAGGGAAGAAAATTCTGAGTCAGTTTAAGTTTTCGACCGGCAGATTTCGAAGTGTTTAAATAAATAATTACCAAGGTGCATTTTTGTTTTTATTATATTTAAAACTCCGACCGACAGAGCTCCGATAGACTAATGCTTAGACTGTTGGGCTTCCAAGCTAGTGGCCCTGGGTTCGAGTCCCAGCTTGAACGAAAATCTTCAATGTATACTTTTAGTTTCTAATTTGAAAATTCTTCTTCTTTTTTTTTTAATTTTTCTCTTTTACAAGTATTGATTATTTATGTAGGGAAGAAAATTCTGAGTCAGTTTAATTTTTCGACCCGCAGATTTCAAAGTGTTTGAATCAATAATTACCAAGGTGCATTTTTTTGTTTTTATTATATTTAAGACTTCCATCGACAGAGCTCCGATAGCCTAATGGCTAGACCGTTGGGTTCCAAGCGCGTGGTACTTGGTTCGAGTCCCGGCCGGAACGAAAATGTTCAATGTATATATTTCTTTTCTAATTTGAAAATTCTTTTTTTTTTTTCATTTTCTTTCTGTTGCAAATATCGATCATTTATGTACGGAAGAAAATTCTGAGTCAGTTTAATCATTCGACCTTTAGATTTCAAAGATTTTAGATCAATAATTACCAAGGTGCATTTTTTGTTTTTATTATAATTAAGACACCGACCAACCGAGATCCGATAGTATATTGGCGAGAGCGTTGGGCTTCCATGCGTGTCGCCCTCGGTTCAAATCCCAGCCGGAAAGGAAATCTTAAATGCAAATATTTTTTTCTAATTTGATAATTCTTTTTTTTATTTTTCCCTTTTGCGAAGTCAGTCAGTCAGTCCGACAGTCATTCAGTCAAGCACTCAGTCATTCAGTCTCAGTCAGTCAGTCCAGCCAGTCAGTCAGTCTCAGTCAGTCAGTTAGTCCTTCAGCCAGTCAGTCAAGCAGTCAGTCATTTAGTCTCAGTCAGTCAGTCAGTCAGTCCAGTCCAGTCTCAGTCAGTCAGGCAGTCAGTCAGTCAGTCTCGGTCAGTCAGTCAGTCAGTCTCGGTCAGTCAGTCAGTCAGGCAGTCAGTCAGTCGGTCAGCCTTATTCAGTCAGTCTCTCAGTCAGTCAGTCAGTCAGCCTTATTCAGTCAGTCTGTCAGTCATCCTTATTCAGTCAGTCTGTCAGTCAGTCAGTCGGTCAGTCCTGTCCAGTCAGTTAGTCAGTCAAGCCGTCAGTCAGGTAGTCAAGCAGTCAGTCAGGTAGTCAAGCAGTCAGTCAGTCAGTGTCAGTCAGTCATTTAGTCATTCAGTCAGTCAGTGAAATAGTCAGTCAGACAGTCAAGCAGTCAGTCAGTCAGTCTCAGTCAGTCAGTTAGTCAGTCAGTCAGTCAGTCAGTCAGTCAGTCCAGTCTCAGTCAGTCAGGCAGTTAGTCAGTCAGTCTCGGTCAGTCAGTGAGTCAGTCAGTCAGTCAGTGTCAGTCAGTCAGTCAGTCAGTGTCAGTCAGTCATTTAGTCATTCAGTCAGTCAGTGAAATAGTCAGTCAGAGAGTCAAGCAGTCAGTCAGTCAGTCTCAGTCAGTCAGTAAGTCTCAGTCTGTCAGTTAGTCAGTCAGTCAGTCAGTCAGTCAGTCAGTCCAGTCTCAGTCAGTCAGGCAGTTAGTCAGTCAGTCTCGGTCAGTCAGTGAGTCAGTCAATCAGTCTCGGTCAGTCAGTGAGTCAGTCAGTCAGTCCAGACAGTCAGTATCAGTCAGTCAGTGAGTCAGTCTGTCAGTCAGGCAGTCTCAGTCAGGCAGTAAGACTCCGCTCGACAGAACTCCGATAGCCTAATGGCTAGACCGCTGGTCTTCCAAGCGAGTGGCCTGGGTTCGAGTCCCAACCGGAGCGAATATCTTCAATGTATATATTTCTTTTCTAATTTGAAAATTCTTTTTTTTTTTCAATTTCTTTCCTTTGCAAATATTGATTATTTATGTAGGGAAGAAAATTCTGAGTCAGTTTAATTTTTCGACACGAAGATTTCAAAGTGTTTAAATAAACAATTACCAAGGTGCATTTTTTGTTTTTATTATATTTAAAACTCCCACCGACAGAGCTCCCATAGACTAATGGCTAGAGTGTTAGGCTTCCAAGCGAGTGGCCCTGGGTTCGAGTCCCAGCCTGAACGAAAATCTTCAATGTTTACTTTTAGTTTCTAATTTGAAAATTCTTCTTCTTTTTTTTTTTTTAATTTTTCTCTTTTGCGAATATCGATTATTTATGTACGGAAGAAAATTCTGAGTCAGTTTAATCATTCGACCTTTAGATTTCAAAGATTTTAGATCAATAATTACCAAGGTGCATTTTTTGTTTTTATTATAATTAAGACACCGGCCATCCGAGATCCGATAGTCCGGTGGCGAGAGCGTTGGGCTTCCATGCGTGTGGCCCTGGGTTCGAATCCCAGCCGGAAAGAAAATCTTAAATGCATGTATTTTTTCTAATTTGATAATTTTTTTTTATTTTTCCCTTTTGCGAAGTCAGTCAGTCAGTCCGACAGTCAATCAGTCAGTCTCTGTCAGCCAGTCAGTCTGTCAGTCGGTCAGTCCAGTCCAGTCTGTCAGTCAAGCAGTCAGTCTGTCAGTCACTTAGGCAGTCAATCAGTCAGTTAGTCATTCAGTCACTCAGTCAGTTGGGCAGTCAGTCATTCAGTCTCAGTCAGTCAGTCAGTCAGTCCAGTCAGTCAGTCACTCAGTCAGTCAGGCAGTCAGTCAGTCAGTCTCAGTCAGTCAGTTAGTCATTCAGTCAGTCAGTCAAGCAATTTAGTCACTTAGTCTCAGTCAGCTAGTCATTTAATCAGTCAGTCAGTCAGGCAGTCAGTCACTCAGCCTCATTCAGTCATTCTGTCAGTCAGTCAGTCAGTCTCAGTCAGTCAGTCAGTCTGTCAGTCGGTCAGTCCAGACCAGTCAGTCAGTCAAGCAGTCAGTCATTCAGTCTAAGTCAGACGGTCAGTCAGTCCAATCAGTCAGTCACTCAGTCAGTTAGGCAGTCAGTCTCAGTCAGTCAGTTAGTCATTCAGCCAGTCAGTCAAGCAGTCAGTCATTTAGTCTCAGTCAGTCAGTCAGTCAGTCCAGTCCAGTCCAGTCTCAGTCAGTCAGTCAGTCAGTCAGTCTCGGTCAGTCAGTCAGTCAGTCATTCAGTCAGTCAGTCAGTCAGGCAGTCAGTCAGTCGGTCAGCCTTATTCAGTCAGTCTGTCAGTCAGTCAGTCAGTCAGCCTTATTCAGTCAGTCTGTCAGTCATCCTTATTCAGTCAGTCTGTCAGTCAGTCGGTCAGTCCTGTCCAGTCAGTTAGTCAGTCAAGCAGTCAGTCAGGTAGTCAAGCAGTCAGTCAGTCAGTGTCAGTCAGTCATTTAGTCATTCAGTCAGTCAGTGAAATAGTCAGTCAGACAGTCAAGCAGTCAGTCAGTCAGTCTCAGTCAGTCAGTTAGTCAGTCAGTTAGTCAGTCAGTCAGTCAGTCAGTCAGTCAGTCCAGTCTCAGTCAGTCAGGCAGTTAGTCAGTCAGTCTCGGTCAGTCAGTGAGTCAGTCAGTCAGTCAGTGTCAGTCAGTCAGTCAGTCAGTGTCAGTCAGTCATTTAGTCATTCAGTCAGTCAGTGAAATAGTCAATCAGAGAGTCAAGCAGTCAGTCAGTCAGTCTCAGTCAGTCAGTCAGTCTCAGTCTGTCAGTTAGTCAGTCAGTCAGTCAGTCAGTCAGTCAGTCCAGTCTCAGTCAGTCAGGCAGTTAGTCAGTCAGTCTCGGTCAGTCAGTGAGTCAGTCAGTCAGTCCAGTCAGTCAGTATCAGTCAGTCAGTGAGTCAGTCTGTCAGTCAGGCAGTCTCAGTCAGGCAGTAAGACTCCGCTCGACAGAACTCCGATAGCCTAATGGCTAGACCGCTGGTCTTCCAAGCGAGCAGCCTGGGTTCGAGTCCCAGCCGGAGCGAATATCTTCAATGTATATATTTCTTTTCTAATTTGAAAATTCTTTTTTTTTTCAATTTCTTTCCTTTGCAAATATTGATTATTTATGTAGGGAAGAAAATTCTGAGTCAGTTTAATTTTTCGAAACGCAGAATTCAAAGTGTTTAGATAAATAATTACCAAGGTGCATTTTTTTGATTTTATTATATTTAAAACTCCGACCGTCAGAGCTCCCATAGACTAATGGCTAGAGTGGTGGGCTTCCAAGCGAGTGGCCCTGGGTTCGAGTCCCAGCCTGCGCGAAAATCTTCAATTTATATTTTTAGTTTCTAATTTGAAAATTCTTCTTCTTTTTTTTTTTAATTTTTCTCTTTTGCGAATATTGATTATTTATGTCGGGAGAAAAATTCTGATTTAGTTTAATTATTTGACCTGTAGATTTCAAAGTGTTTGAATCAATAATTAAAAAGGTGCATTTTTTGTTTTTATTATATTTAAGACTTCAATCGACAGAGCTCCGATAGCCTAATGGCTAGTCCGTTAGGTTCCAAGCGCGTGGTACTGGGTTCGAGTCCCGGCCGGAACGAAAGTCGTCAATGTATATATTTCTCTTCTAATTTGAAGATTCTTTTTTTTTTCCATTTTTTTTTTTTTTTTTTTTTGCAAATATCGATTATTTATGTACGGAAGAAAATTCTGAGTCAGTTTAATCATTCGACCTTTAGATTTCAAAGATTTTAGATCAATAATTACCAAGGTGCATTTTTTGTTTTTATTATAATTAAGACACCGACCAACCGAGATCCGATAGTATATTGGCGAGAGCGTTGGGCTTCGATGCGTGTCACCCTGGGTTCAAATCCCAGCCGGAAAGGAAATCTTAAATGCAAATATTTTTTTCTAATTTGATAATTCTTTTTTTTTATTTTTCCCTTTTGCGAAGTCAGTCAGTCAGTCCGACAGTCAATCAGTCAAGCACTCAGTCATTCAGTCTCAGTCATTCAGTCCAGTCAGTCAGTCCAGTCAGTCAGTCACTCAGTCAGTTAGGCAGTCAGTCAGTCAGTCTCAGTCAGTCAGTTAGTCCTTCAGTCAGTCAGTCAAGCAGTCAGTCATTTAGTCTAAGTCAGTCAGTCATTCATTCAGTCAGGCAGTCAGTCAGTCAGTCAGTCGGTCAGTCCTGTCCAGTCAGTTAGTCAGTCAAGCAGTCAGTCAGTCAGTCAGTCGGTCAGTCCTGTCCAGTCAGTTAGTCAGTCAAGCATTCAGTCAGTCAGTCAGTCAGTCAGTCAGTCTCAGTCAGTTCTGTCCAGTCTCAGTCAGTCAGTCAGTCAGTCTCAGTCAGTCAGTCTCAGTCAGTCAGTCAGTCAGTCTCGGTCAGTCAGTCAGTCATTCAGTCAGTCAGTCAGTCAGGCAGTCAGTCAGTCAGTCAGCCTTATTCAGTCAGTCTGTCAGTCAGCCTTATTCAGTCAGTCTGTCAGTCAGTCAGTCGGTCAGTCCTGTCCAGTCAGTTAGTCAGTCAAGCAGTCAGTCAGGCAGTCAAGCAGTCAGTCAGTCAGTGTCAGTCAGTCATTTAGTCATTCAGTCAGTCAGTGAAATAGTCAGTCAGACAGTCAAGCAGTCAGTCAGTCAGTCTCAGTTAGTCAGTCAGTCAGTCAGTCAGTCTCGGTCAGTCAGTGAGTCAGTCAGTCAGTCTCGGTCAGTCAGTGAGTCAGTCAGTCAGTCAGTATCAGTCATTCAGTGAGTCAGTCTGTCAGTCAGGCAGTCTCAGTCAGGCAGTAAGACTCCGCTCGACAGAACTCCGATAGCCTAATGGCTAGACCGCTGGTCTTCCAAGCGAGTGGCCTGGGTTCGAGTCCCAGCCGGAGCGAATATCTTCAATGTATATATTTCTTTTCTAATTTGAAAATTCTTTTTTTTTTTTTTCAATTTCTTTCCTTTGCAAATATTGATTATTTATGTAGGGAAGAAAATTCTGAGTCAGTTTAATTTTTCGACCGGCAGATTTCAAAGTGTTTAAATAAATAATTACCAAGGTGCATTTTTGTTTTTATTATATTTAAAACTCTGACCGGCAGAGCTCCGATAGACTAATGGTTAGAGTGTTGGGCTTCCAAGCGAGTGGCCCTGGGTTCGAGTCCCAGCCTGAACGAAAATCTTCAATGTATATTTTTAGTTTCTAATTTGAAAATTCTTCTTCTTTTTTTTTTAATTTTTCTCTTTTACAAGTATTGATTATTTATGTAGGGAAGAAAATTCTGAGTCAGTTTAATTTTTCGACCCGCAGATTTCAAAGTGTTTGAATCAATAATTACCAAGGTGCATTTTTTGTTTTTATTGTATTTAAAACGCCGACCGACAGAGCTCCGATAGCCTAATGGCTAGACCGTCGGTCTTCCAAGCGAGTGGCCTGGGTTCGACTCCACGCCGGAACGAATATCTTCAATGTATATATTTCTTTTCTAATTTGAAAATTCTTTTTTTTTTTCAATTTCTTTCTTTTGCAAATATTGATTATTTATGTAGGGAAGAAAATTCTGAGTCAGTTTAATTTTTCGACACGAAGATTTCAAAGTGTTTAAATAAATAATTACCATGGTGCATTTTTTGTTTTTATTATATTTAAAAATCCCACCGACAGAGCTCCCATAGACTAATGGCTAGAGTGTTAGGCTTCCAAGCGAGTGGCCCTGGGTTCGAGTCCCGGCCTGAACGAAAATCTTCAATGTAACCTTTTAGTTTCTAATTTGAAAATTCTCCTTCTTTTTTTTTTTTAATTTTTCTCTTTTGCGAATATTGATTATTTATGTAGGGAGAAAAATTCTGAGTCAGTTTAATTATTCGACCTGTAAATTTCAAACTGTTTGAATCAATAATTACCAAGGTGCATTTTTTGTTTTTATTATATTTAAGACTTCCATCGACAGAGCTCCGATAGCCTAATGGCTAGACCGTTGGGTTCCAAGCGCGTGGTACAGGGTTCGAGTCCCGGCCGGAAAGAAGTTCTTAAATGTATATATTTCTTTTCTAATTTGAAAATTCTTTTTTTTTCATTTTCTTTCTTTTGCAAATATCGATTATTTATGTACGGAAGAAAATTCTGAGTCAGTATAATCATTCGACCTTTAGATTTCAAAGATTTTAGATCAATAATTACCAAGGTGCATTTTTTGTTTTTTTTATAATTAAGACACCGACCAACCGAGATCCGATAGTATATTGGCGAGAGCGTTGGGCTTCCATACGTGTCGCCCTGGGTTCAAATCCCAGCCGGAAAGGAAATCTTAAATGCAAATATTTTTTTCTAATCTGATAATTCTTTTTTTTTATTTTTCCCTTTTGCGAAGTCAGTCAGTCAGTCCGACAGTCAATCAGTCAAGCACTCAGTCATTCAGTCTCAGTCAGTCAGTCCAGTCAGTCAGTCACTCAGTCAGTTAGGCAGTCAGTCAGTCAGTCTCAGTCAGTCAGTTAGTCCTTCAGTCAGTCAGTCAAGCAGTCAGTCATTTAGTCTCAGTCAGTCAGTCATTCAGTCAGTCAGTCAGTCAGGCAGTCAGTCAGTCAGTCAGTCGGTCAGTCCTGTCCAGTCAGTTAGTCAGTCAAGCAGTCAGTCAGTCAGTCAGTCAGTCAGTCAGTCAGTCTCAGTCAGTCTGTCAGTCAGTTCTGTCCAGTCTCAGTCAGTCAGTCAGTCAGTCTCGGTCAGTCAGTCAGTCAGTCAGTCAGTCAGGCAGTCAGTCAGTCAGTCAGCCTTATTCAGTCAGTCTGTCAGTCAGCCTTATTCAGTCAGTCTGTCAGTCAGTCAGTCAGTCAGCCTTATTCAGTCAGTCTGTCAGTCAGTCAGTCGGTCAGTCCTGTCCAGTCAGTTATTCTGTCAAGCAGTCAGTCAGGCAGTCAAGCAGTCAGTCAGGCAGTCAAGCAGTCAGTCAGTCAGTGTCAGTCAGTCATTTAGTCATTCAGTCAGTCAGTCATTTAGTCATTCAGTCAGTCAGTGAAATAGTCAGTCAGACAGTCAAGCAGTCAGTCAGTCAGCCTCAGTCAGTCAGTCAGTCAGTCAGTCAGTCAGTTAGTCAGTCAGTCCAGTCTCAGTCAGTCAGGCAGTTAGTCAGTCAGTCTCGGTCAGTCAGTGAGTCAGTCAGTCAGTCTCGGTCAGTCAGTGAGTCAGTCAGTATCAGTCAGTCAGTGAGTCAGTCTGTCAGTCAGGCAGTCTCAGTCAGGCAGTAAGACTCCGCTCGACAGAACTCCGATAGCCTAATGGCTAGACCGCTGGTCTTCCAAGCGAGCAGCCTGGGTTCGAGTCCCAGCCGGAGCGAATATCTTCAATGTATATATTTCTTTTCTAATTTGAAAATTCTTTTTTTTTTTCAATTTCTTTCCTTTGCAAATATTGATTATTTATGTAGGGAAGAAAATTCTGAGTCAGTTTAATTTTGTTTTTTAATTTTTCTCTTTTGCGAATATTGATTATTTATGACGGGAGAAAAATTCCGAGTCAGTTTAATTATTTGACCTGTAGATTTCTAAGTGTTTGAATCAATAATTAAAAAGGTGCATTTTTTGTTTTTATTATTATTAAGACTTCAATCGACAGAGCTCCGATAGCCTAATGGCTAGACCGTTGGGTTCCAAGCGCGTGGTACTGGGTTCGAGTCCCGGCCGGAACGAAAATCTTCAATGTATATATTTCTCTTCTAATTTGAAGATTCTTTTTTTTCAATTTCTTTAATTTGCAAATATCGATTATTTATGTACGGAAGAAAATTCTGAGTCAGTTTAATCATTCGACCTTTAGATTTCAAAGATTTTAGATCAAGAATTACTAAGGTGCACTTTTTGTTTTTATTATAATTAAGAGACCGACCAACAGAGATCCGATAGTATATTGGCGAGAGCGTTGGGCTTCCATGCGTGTCACCCTGGGTTCAAATCCCAGCCGGAAAGGAAATCTTAAATGCAAATATTTTTTTCTAATTTGATAATTCTTTTTTTTTTATTTTTCCCTTTTGCGAAGTCAGTCAGTCAGTCAGTCCAGTCCACTCTCAGGCAGTCAGTCAGTCCAGTCCAGTCTCAGTCAGTCAGTCAGTCATTCAGTCAGTCAGACAGTCAGGCAGTCAGTCAGTCAGTCAGCCTTATTCAGTCAGTGTGTCAGTCTGTCAGTCAGGCAGTCTCAGTCAGGCAGTAAGACTCCGCTCGACAGAACTCCGATAGCCTAATGGCTAGACCGCTGGTCTTCCAAGCGAGTGGCCTGGGTTCGAGTCCGAGCCGGAGCGAATATCTTCAATGTATATATTTCTTTTCTAATTTGAAAATTCTTTTTTTTTTCAATTTCTTTCCTTTGCAAATATTGATTATTTATGTAGGGAAGAAAATTCTGAGTCAGTTTAATTTTTCGAAACGCAGAATTCAAAGTGTTTAGATAAATAATTACCGAGGTGCATTTTTTGATTTTATTATATTTAAAACTCCGATCGTCAGAGCTCTGCTAGACTAATGGCTAGAGTGGTGGGCTTCCAAGCGAGTGGCCCTGGGTTCGAGTCCCAGCCTGCGCGAAAATCTTCAATTTATATTTTTAGTTTCTAATTTGAAAATTCTTCTTCTTTTTTTTTTAATTTTTCTCTTTTGCGAATATTGATTATTTATGTAGGGAGAAAAATTCTGAGTGAGTTTAATTATTCAACCTGTAGATTTCAAAGTGTTTGAATCAATAACTAAAAAGGTGCATTTTTTGTTTTTTTATAATTAAGACACCGACCAACCGAGATCCGATAGTATATTGGCGAGAGCGTTGGGCTTCCATACGTGTCGCCCTGGGTTCAAATCCCAGGCGGAAAGGAAATCTTAAATGCAAATATTTTTTTCTAATTTGATAATTCTTTTTTTTTATTTTTCCTTTTGCAAAGTCAGTCAGTCAGTCCGACAGTCAATCAGTCAAGCACTGAGTCATTCAGTCTCAGTCAGTCAGTTAGTCCTTCAGTCAGTCAGTCAAGCAGTCAGTCATTTAGTCTCAGTCAGTCAGTCATTCAGTCAGTCAGTCAGTCAGGCAGTCAGTCTTCAGTCAGTCGGTGAGTCCTGTCCAGTCAGTTAGTCATTCAAGCAGTCAGTCAGTCAGTCTCAGTCAGTCAGTCAGTCAGTTCTGTCCAGTCTCAGTCAGTCAGTCAGTTAGTCTCGGTCAGTTAGTCTCGGTCAGTCAGTCAGTCAGTCATTCAGTCAGTCAGTCAGGCAGTCAGTCAGTCAGTCAGCCTTATTCAGTCAGTCAGTCAGTCAGCCTTATTCAGTCAGTCTGTCAGTCAGCCTTATTCAGTCAGTCTGTCAGTCAGTCAGTCAGTCAGCCTTATTCAGTCAGTCTGTCAGTCAGTCAGTCGGTCAGTCCTGTCCAGTCAGTTAGTCTGTCAAGCAGTCAGTCAGGCAGTCAAGCAGTCAGTCAGTCAGTGTCAGTCAGTCATTTAGTCATTCAGTCAGTCAGTGAAATAGTCAGTCAGACAGTCAAGCAGTCAGTCAGTCAGCCTCAGTCAGTCAGTCAGTCAGTCAGTCAGTCAGTTAGTCAGTCAGTCCAGTCTCAGTCAGTCAGGCAGTTAGTCAGTCAGTCTCGGTCAGTCAGTGAGTCAGTCAGTCAGTCTCGGTCAGTCAGTGAGTCAGTCAGTATCAGTCAGTCAGTGAGTCAGTCTGTCAGTCAGGCAGTCTCAGTCAGGCAGTAAGACTCCGCTCGACAGAACTCCGATAGCCTAATGGCTAGACCGCTGGTCTTCCAAGCGAGCAGCCTGGGTTCGAGTCCCAGCCGGAGCGAATATCTTCAATGTATATATTTCTTTTCTAATTTGAAAATTCTTTTTTTTTTCAATTTCTTTCCTTTGCAAATATTGATTATTTATGTAGGGAAGAAAATTCTGAGTCAGTTTAATTTTGTTTTTTAATTTTTCTCTTTTGCGAATATTGATTATTTATGACGGGAGAAAAATTCCGAGTCAGTTTAATTATTTGACCTGTAGATTTCTAAGTGTTTGAATCAATAATTAAAAAGGTGCATTTTTTGTTTTTATTATTATTAAGACTTCAATCGACAGAGCTCCGATAGCCTAATGGCTAGACCGTTGGGTTCCAAGCGCGTGGTACTGGGTTCGAGTCCCGGCCGGAACGAAAATCTTCAATGTATATATTTCTCTTCTAATTTGAAGATTCTTTTTTTTTCAATTTCTTTAATTTGCAAATATCGATTATTTATGTACGGAAGAAAATTCTGAGTCAGTTTAATCATTCGACCTTTAGATTTCAAAGATTTTAGATCAAGAATTACTAAGGTGCACTTTTTGTTTTTATTATAATTAAGACACCGACCAACAGAGATCCGATAGTATATTGGCGAGAGCGTTGGGCTTCCATGCGTGTCACCCTGGGTTCAAATCCCAGCCGGAAAGGAAATCTTAAATGCAAATTTTTTTTCTAATTTGATAATTCTTTTTTTTTTATTTTTCCCTTTTGCGAAGTCAGTCAGTCCAGTCCACTCTCAGGCAGTCAGTCAGTCCAGTCCAGTCTCAGTCAGTCAGTCAGTCATTCAGTCAGTCAGACAGTCAGGCAGTCAGTCAGTCAGTCAGCCTTATTCAGTCAGTGTGTCAGTCTGTCAGTCAGGCAGTCTCAGTCAGGCAGTAAGACTCCGCTCGACAGAACTCCGATAGCCTAATGGCTAGACCGCTGGTCTTCCAAGCGAGTGGCCTGGGTTCGAGTCCGAGCCGGAGCGAATATCTTCAATGTATATATTTCTTTTCTAATTTGAAAATTCTTTTTTTTTTCAATTTCTTTCCTTTGCAAATATTGATTATTTATGTAGGGAAGAAAATTCTGAGTCAGTTTAATTTTTCGAAACGCAGAATTCAAAGTGTTTAGATAAATAATTACCGAGGTGCATTTTTTGATTTTATTATATTTAAAACTCCGATCGTCAGAGCTCTGCTAGACTAATGGCTAGAGTGGTGGGCTTCCAAGCGAGTGGCCCTGGGTTCGAGTCCCAGCCTGCGCGAAAATCTTCAATTTATATTTTTAGTTTCTAATTTGAAAATTCTTCTTCTTTTTTTTTTAATTTTTCTCTTTTGCGAATATTGATTATTTATGTAGGGAGAAAAATTCTGAGTGAGTTTAATTATTCAACCTGTAGATTTCAAAGTGTTTGAATCAATAACTAAAAAGGTGCATTTTTTGTTTTTATTATATTTAAGACTTCAATCGACAGCGCTCCGATAGCCTAATGGCTAGACCGTTGGGTTCCAAGCGCGTGGTACTGGGTTCGAGTCCCGGCCGGAACGAAAATCTTCAATGTATATATTTCTTTTCTAATTTGAAGATTGTTTCTTTTTTTTTTTTCTTTCTTTTGCAAATATCGATTATTTATGTACGGAAGAAAATTCTGAGTCAGTATAATCATTCGACCTTTAGATTTCAAAGATTTTAGATCAATAATTACCAAGGTGCATTTTTTGTTTTTTTTATAATTAAGACACAGACCAACCGAGATCCGATAGTATATTGGCGAGAGCGTTGGTGTTCCATGCGTGTCGCCCTGGGTTCAAATCCCAGCCGGAAAGGAAATCTTAAATGCAAATATTTTTTTCTAATGTGATAATTCTTTTTTTTTATTTTTCCCTTTTGCGAAGTCAGTCAGTCAGTCCGACAGTCAATCAGTCAAGCACTCAGTCATTCAGTCTCAGTCAGTCAGTCCAGCCAGTCAGTCAGTCTCAGTCAGTCAGTTAGTCCTTCAGCCAGTCAGTCAAGCAGTCAGTCATTTAGTCTCAGTCAGTCAGTCAGTCAGTCCAGTCCAGTCTCAGTCAGTCAAGCAGTCAGTCAGTCAGTCTCGGTCAGTCAGTCAGTCTCGGTTAGTCAGTGAGTCAGTCAGTCAATCAGTATCAGTCAGTCAGTCAGTATCAGTCAGTCAGTCCAGCCAGTCAGTCAGTCTCAGTCAGTCAGTTAGTCCTTCAGCCAGTCAGTCAAGCAGTCAGTCATTTAGTCTCAGTCAGTCAGTCATTCAGTCAGTCAGTCAGTCAGACAGTCAGTCAGTCAGTCTCAGTCAGTCAGTCAGTCTGTCAGTCGGTCAGTCCAGACCAGTCAGTCAGTCAAGCAGTCAGTCATTCAGTCTCAGTCAGACAGTCAGTCAGTCCAATCAGTCAGTCACTCAGTCAGTTAGGCAGTCAGTCAGTCAGTCAGTCTCAGTCAGTCAGTTAGTCATTCAGCCAGTCAGTCAAGCAGTCAGTCATTTAGTCTCAGTCAGTCAGTCAGTCAGTCCAGTCCAGTCTCAGTCAGTCAGGCAGTCAGTCAGTCAGTCTCGGTCAGTCAGTGAGTCAGTCAGTCAATCAGTATCAGTCAGTCAGTCAGTATCAGTCAGTCAGTCCAGCCAGTCAGTCAGTCTCAGTCAGTCAGTTAGTCCTTCAGCCAGTCAGTCAAGCAGTCAATCATTTAGTCTCAGTCAGTCAGTCATTCAGTCAGTCTGTCAGTCAGGCAGTCTCAGTCGGGCAGTAAGACTCCGACCGACAGAACTCCGATAGCTAATGGCTAGACCGTTGGTCTTCCAAGCGAATGGCCTGGGTTCGAGTCCCAGCCGGAACGAATATCTTTAATGTATATATTTCTTTTCGAATTTGAAAATTCTTTTTTTTTTCAATTTTTTTCTTTTGCAAATATTGATTATTTATGTAGGGAAGAAAATTCTGAGTCAGTTTAATTTTTCGAAACGCAGAATTCAAAGTGTTTAGATAAATAATTACCAAGGTGCATTTTTTGATTTTATTATATTTAAAACTCCGACCGTCAGAGCTCTGCTAGACTAATGGCTAGAGTGGTGGGCTTCCAAGCGAGTGGCCCTGGGTTCGAGTCCCAGCCTGCGCGAAAATCTTCAATTTATATTTTTAGTTTCTAATTTGAAAATTCTTCTTCTTTTTTTTTTTAATTTTTCTCTTTTGCGAATATTGATTATTTATGTAGGGAGAAAAATTCTGAGTGAGTTTAATTATTCAACCTGTAGATTTCAAAGTGTTTGAATCAATAATTAAAAAGGTGCATTTTTTGTTTTTATTATATTTAAGACTTCAATCGACAGCGCTCCGATAGCCTAATGGCTAGACCGTTGGGTTCCAAGCGCGTGGTACTGGGTTCGAGTCCCGGCCGGAACAAAAATCTTCAATGTATATATTTCTTTTCTAATTTGAAGATTGTTTCTTTTTTTTTTCTTTCTTTTGCAAATATCGATTATTTATGTACGGAAGAAAATTCTGAGTCAGTATAATCATTCGACCTTTAGATTTCAAAGATTTTAGATCAATAATTACCAAGGTGCATTTTTTGTTTTTTTATAATTAAGACACCGACCAACCGAGATCCGATAGTATATTGGCGAGAGCGTTGGGCTTCCATACGTGTCGCCCTGGGTTCAAATCCCAGGCGGAAAGGAAATCTTAAATGCAAATACTTTTTTCTAATTTGATAATTCTTTTTTTTTATTTTTCCTTTTGCAAAGTCAGTCAGTCAGTCTGACAGTCAATCAGTCAAGCACTCAGTCATTCAGTCTCAGTCAGTCAGTCCAGCCAGTCAGTCAGTCTCAGTCAGTCAGTTAGTCCTTCAGCCAGTCAGTCAAGCAGTCAGTCATTTAGTCTCAGTCAGTCAGTCATTCAGTCAGTCAGTCAGTCATGCAGTCAGTCAGTCAGTCTCAGTCAGTCAGTCAGTCTGTCAGTCGGTCAGTCCAGACCAGTCAGTCAGTCAAGCAGTCAGTCATTTAGTCTCAGTCTGTCAGTCAGTCAGTCCAGTCCAGTCTCAGTCAGTCAGGCAGTCAGTCAGTCAGTCTCGGTCAGTCAGTCAGTCTCGGTCAGTCAGTGAGTCAGTCAGTCAATCAGTATCAGTCAGACAGTCAGTCAGTCACTCAGTCAGTTAGGCAGTCAGTCAGTCAGTCAGTCTCAGTCAGTCAGTTAGTCATTCAGCCAGTCAGTCAAGCAGTCAGTCATTTAGTCTCAGTCAGTCAGTCAGTCAGTCCAGTCCAGTCTCAGTCAGTCAGGCAGTCAGTCAGTCAGTCTCGGTCAGTCAGTCAGTCTCGGTCAGTCAGTGAGTCAGTCAGTCAATCAGTATCAGTCAGTCAGTCAGTATCAGTCAGTCAGTCCAGCCAGTCAGTCAGTATCAGTCAGTCAGTTAGTCCTTCAGCCAGTCAGTCAAGCAGTCAGTCATTTAGTCTCAGTCAGTCAGTCATTCAGTCAGTCAGTCAGTCATGCAGTCAGTCAGTCAGTCTCAGTCAGTCAGTCAGTCTGTCAGTCTGTCAGTCCAGACCAGTCAGTCAGTCCAGACCAGTCAGTCAGTCAAGCAGTCAGTCATTCAGTCTCAGTCAGACAGTCAGTCAGTCCAATCAGTCAGTCACTCAGTCAGTTAGGCAGTCAGTCAGTCAATCAGTCTCAGTCAGTCAGTTAGTCATTCAGCCAGTTAGTCAAGCAGTCAGTCATTTAGTCTCAGTCAGTCAGTCAGTCCAGTCCAGTCTCAGTCAGTCAGGCAGTCAGTCAGTCAGTCTCGGTCAGTCAGTCAGTCTCGGTCAGTCAGTGAGTCAGTCAGTCAATCAGTATCAGTCAGTCAGTCAGTATCAGTCAGTCAGTCCAGCCAGTCAGTCTCAGTCAGTCAGTTAGTCCTTCAGCCAGTCAGTCAAGCAGTCAGTCATTTAGTCTCAGTCAGTCAGTCATTCAGTCAGTCAGTCAGTCAGGCAGGCAGTCAGTCAGTCAGTCAGTCGGTCAGTCCTGTCCAGTCAGTTAGTCAGTCAGTCTCAGTCAGTCAGTCAGTCAGTCTCAGTCAGTCATTCAGTCAGTCTGTCAGTCAGGCAGTCTCAGTCGGGCAGTAAGACTCCGACCGACAGAACTCCGATAGCTAATGGCTAGACCGTTGGTCTTCCAAGCGAATGGCCTGGGTTCGAGTCCCAGCCGGAACGAATATCTTCAATGTATATATTTCTTTTCGAATTTGAAAATTCTTTTTTTTTTCAATTTTTTTCTTTCGCAAATATTGATTATTTATGTAGGGAAGAAAATTCTGAGTCAGTATAATCATTCGACCTTTAGATTTCAAAGATTTTAGATCAATAATTGCCAAGGTGCATTTTTTGTTTTTTTTATAATTAAGACACAGACCAACCGAGCGTTGGGCTTCCATACGTGTCGCCCTGGGTTCAAATCCCAGCCGGAAAGGAAATCTTAAATGCAAATATTTTTTTCTAATTTGATAATTCTTTTTTTTATTTTTCCCTTTTGCGAAGTCAGTCAGTCAGTCCGACAGTCAATCAGTCAAGCACTCAGTCATTCAGTCTCAGTCAGTCTGTCCAGTCAGTCAGTCACTCAGTCAGTTAGGCAGTCAGTCAGTCGGTCTCAGTCAGTCAGTTAGTCCTTCAGTCAGTCAGTCAAGCAGTCAGTCATTTAGTCTCAGTCAGTCAGTCAGTCAGGCAGTCAGTCTTCAGTCAGTCGGTCAGTCCTGTCCAGTCAGTTAGTCAGTCAAGCAGTCAGTCAGTCAGTCAGTCAGTCAGTCAGTCTCAGTCAGTCAGTCAGTCAGTTCTGTCCAGTCTCAGTCAGTCAGTCAGTCAGTCTCGGTCAGGCTGTCAGTCAGTCATTCAGTCAGTCAGTCAGGCAGTCAGTCAGTTAGTCAGCCTTATTCAGTCAGTCTGTCAGTCAGTCAGTCAGTCAGCCTTATTCAGTCAGTCTGTCAGTCAGTCAGTCGGTCAGTCCTGTCCAGTCAGTTAGTCTGTCAAGCAGTCAGTCAGGCAGTCAAGCAGTCAGTCAGTCAGTCAGGCAGTCAGTCAGTCAGTCAGTCGGTCAAACCTGTCCAGTCAGTTAGTCAGTCAAGCAGTCAGTCAGTCTCAGTCAGTCAGTCAGTCAGTCTGTCAGTCAGGCAGTCTCAGTCGGGCAGTAAGACTCCGACCGACAGAACTCCGATAGCTAATGGCTAGACCATTGGTCTTCCAAGCGAATGGCCTGGGTTCGAGTCCCAGCCGGAACGAATATCTTCAATGTATATATTTCTTTTCGAATTTGAAAATTCTTTTTTTTTTCAATTTTTTTCTTTCGCAAATATTGATTATTTATGTACGGAAGAAAATTCTGAGTCAGTATAATCATTCGACCTTTAGATTTCAAAGATTTTAGATCAATAATTGCCAAGGTGCATTTTTTGTTTTTTTTATAATTAAGACACCGACCAACCGAGATCCGACAGTATATTGGCGAGAGCGTTGGGCTTCCATACGTGTCGCCCTGGGTTCAAATCCCAGCCGGAAAGGAAATCCTAAATGCAAATATTTTTTTCTAATTTGATAATTCTTTTTTTTTTATTTTTCCCTTTTGCGAAGTCAGTCAGTCAGTCCGACAGTCAATCAGTCAAGCACTCAGTCATTCAGTCTCAGTCAGTCAGTCCAGTCAGTCAGTCACTCAGTCAGTTAGGCAGTCAGTCAGTCAGTCTCAGTCAGTCAGTTAGTCCTTCAGTCAGTCAGTCAAGCAGTCAGTCATTTAGTCTCAGTCAGTCAGTCAGTCAGGCAGGCAGTCTTCAGTCAGTCGGTCAGTCCTGTCCAGTCAGTTAGTCAGTCAAGCAGTCAGTCAGTCAGTCAGTCAGTCAGTCAGTCAGTCAGTCAGTTCTGTCCAGTCTCAGTCAGTCAGTCAGTCAGTCATTCAGTCAGTCAGTCAGTCTCAGTCAGTCAGTTGTCCATCAGCCAGTCAGTCAAGCAGTCAGTCATTTAGTCTCAGTCAGTCAGTCAGTCACTCCAGTCCAGTCTTAGTCAGTCAGGCAGTCAGTCAGTCAGTCTCGGTCAGTCAGTCAGTCTCGGTCAGTCAGTGAGTCAGTCAGTCAATCAGTATCAGTCAGTCAGTCAGTATCAGTCAGTCAGTCCAGCCAGTCAGTCAGTCTCAGTCAGTCAGTTAGTCCTTCAGCCAGTCAGTCAAGCAGTCAGTCATTTAGTCTCAGTCAGTCAGTCAGTCAGTCCAGTCCAGTCTTAGTCAGTCAGGCAGTCAGTCAGTCAGTCTCGGTCAGTCAGTCAGTCTCGGTCAGTCAGTGAGTCAGTCAGTCAATCAGTATCAGTCAGTCAGTCAGTATCAGTCAGTCAGTCCAGCCAGTCAGTCAGTCTCAGTCAGTCAGTTAGTCCTTCAGCCAGTCAGTCAAGCAGTCAGTCATTTAGTCTCAGTCAGTCAGTCATTCAGTCAGTCAGTCAGTCAGTCAGTCAGTCTCAGTCAGTCAGTCAGTCTGTCAGTCGGTCAGTCCAGACCAGTCAGTCAGTCAAGCAGTCAGTCATTCAGTCTCAGTCAGACAGTCAGTCAGTCCAATCAGTCAGTCACTCAGTCAGTTAGGCAGTCAGTCAGTCAGTCAGTCTCAGTCTGTCAGTTATTCATTCAGCCAGTTAGTCAAGCAGTCAGTCATTTAGTCTCAGTCAGTCTGTCAGTCAGTCCAGTCCAGTCTCAGTCAGTCAGGCAGTCAGTCAGGCAGTCTCGGTCAGGCAGTCAGTCTCGGTCAGTCAGTGAGTCAGTCAGTCAATCAGTATCGGTCAGTCAGTCAGTATCAGTCAGTCAGTCCAGCCAGTCAGTCAGTCTCATTCAGTCAGTTAGTCCTTCAGCCAGTCAGTCAAGCAGTCAGTCATTTTGTCTCAGTCAGTCAGTCATTCAGTCAGTCAGTCAGTCAGTCAGGCAGTCAGTCAGTCAGTCAGTCGGTCCGTCCTGTCCAGTCAGTTAGTCAGTCAAGCAGTCAGTCAGTCTCAGTCAGTCAGTCAGTCAGTCTCAGTCAGTCATTCAGTCAGTCTGTCAGTCAGGCAGTCTCAGTCGGGCAGTAAGACTCCGACCGACAGAACTCCGATAGCTAATGGCTAGACCATTGGTTTTCCAAGCGAATGGCCTGGGTTCGAGTCCCAGCCGGAACGAATATCTTCAATGTATATATTTCTTTTCGAATTTGAAAATTCTTTTTTTTTTCAATTTTTTTCTTTCGCAAATATTGATTATTTATGTAGGGAAGAATATTCTGAGTCAGTTTAATTTTTCGAAACGCAGAATTCAAAGTGTTTAGATAAATAATTACCAAGGTGCATTTTTTGATTTTATTATATTTAAAACTCCGACTGTCAGAGCTCTGCTAGACTAATGGCTAGAATGGTGGGCTTCCAAGCGAGCGGCCCTGGGTTCGAGTCCCAGCCTGCGCGAAAATCTTCAATTTATATTTTCAGTTTCTAATTTGAAAATTCTTCTTCTTTTTTTTTTAATTTTTCTCTTTTGCGAATATTGATTATTTATGTAGGGAGAAAAATTCTGAGTGAGTTTAATTATTCAACCTGTAGATTTCAAAGTGTTTGAATCAATAATTAAAAAGGTGCATTTTTTGTTTTTATTATATTTAAGACTTCAATCGACAGCGCTCCGATAGCCTAATGGCTAGACCGTTGGGTTCCAAGCGCGTGGTGCTGGGTTCGAGTCCCGGCCGGAACGAAAATCTTCAATGTATATATTTCTTTTCTAATTTGAAGATTGTTTCTTTTTTTTTTCTTTCTTTTGCAAATATCGATTATTTATGTACGGAAGAAAATTCTGAGTCAGTATAATCATTCGACCTTTAGATTTCAAAGATTTTAGATCAATAATTGCCAAGGTGCATTTTTTGTTTTTTTTATAATTAAGACACCGACCAACCGAGATCCGATAGTATATTGGCGAGAGCGTTGGGCTTCCATACGTGTCGCCCTGGGTTCAAATCCCAGCCGGAAAGGAAATCTTAAATGCAAATATTTTTTTCTTATTTGATAATTTTTTTTTTTTTATTTTTCCCTTTTGCGAAGTCAGTCAGTCAGTCCGACAGTCAATCAGTCAAGCACTCAGTCATTCAGTCTCAGTCAGTCAGTCCAGTCAGTCAGTCACTCAGTCAGTTAGGCAGTCAGTCAGTCAGTCTCAGTCAGTCAGTTAGTCCTTCAGTCAGTCAGTCAAGCAGTCAGTCATTTAGTCTCAGTCATTCAGTCAGTCAGGCAGTCAGTCTTCAGTCAGTCGGTCAGTCCTGTCCAGTCAGTTAGTCAGTCAAGCAGTCAGTCAGTCAGTCAGTCAGTCAGTCTTAGTCAGTCAGTCAGTCAGTTCTGTCCAGTCTCAGTCAGTCAGTCAGTCAGTCTCGGTCAGTCAGTCAGTCAGTCATTCAGCCTTATTCAGTCAGTCTGTCAGTCAGTCAGTCAGTCAGCCTTATTCAGTCAGTCTGTCAGTCAGTCAGTCGGTCAGTCCTGTCCAGTCAGTTAGTCTGTCAAGCAGTCAGTCAGGCAGTCAAGCAGTCAGTCAGTCAGTCAGGCAGTCAGTCAGTCAGTCAGTCGGTCAGTCCTGTCCAGTCAGTTAGTCAGTCAAGCAGTCAGTCAGTCTCAGTCAGTCAGTCAGTCAGTCTCAGTCAGTCATTCAGTCAGTCTGTCAGTCAGGCAGTCTCAGTCGGGCAGTAAGACTCCGACCGACAGAACTCCGATAGCTAAAGGCTAGACCGTTGGTCTTCCAAGCGAATGGCCTGGGTCCGAGTCCCAGCCGGAACGAATATCTTCAATGTATATATTTCTTTTCGAATTTGAAAATTCTTTTTTTTTTAATTTTTTTCTTTTGCAAATATCGATTATTTATGTACGGAAGAAAATTCTGAGTCAGTATAATCATTCGACCTTTAGATTTCAAAGATTTTAGATCAATAATTGCCAAGGTGTATTTTTTGTTTTTTTTTTTAAATTAAGACACCGACCAACCGAGATCCGATAGTATATTGGCGAGAGCGTTGGGCTTCCATACGTGTCGCCCTGGGTTCAATTCCCAGCCGGAAAGGAAATCCTAAATGCAAATATTTTTTTCTAATTTGATAATTCTTTTTTTTATTTTTCCCTTTTGCGAAGTCAGTCAGTCAGTCCGACAGTCAATCAGTCAAGCACTCAGTCATTCAGTCTCAGTCAGTCAGTCCAGTCAGTCAGTCACTCAGTCAGTTAGGCAGTCAGTCATGCAGTCTCAGTCAGTCAGTTAGTCCTTCAGTCAGTCAGTCAAGCAGTCAGTCATTTAGTCTCAGTCAGTCAGTCAGTCAGGCAGTCAGTCTTCAGTCAGTCGGTCAGTCCTGTCCAGTCAGTTAGTCAGTCAAGCAGTCAGTCAGTCAGTCAGTCTCAGTCAGTCAGTCAGTCAGTTCTGTCCAGTCTCAGTCAGTCAGTCAGTCAGTCTCGGTCAGTCAGTCAGTCAGGCAGTCAGTCAGTCAGTCAGCCTTATTCAGTCAGTCTGTCAGTCAGCCTTATTCAGTCAGTCTGTCAGTCAGTCAGTCAGTCAGCCTTATTCAGTCAGTCTGTCAGTCAGTCAGTCGGTCAGTCCTGTCCAGTCAGTTAGTCTGTCAAGCAGTCAGTCAGGCAGTCAAGCAGTCAGTCAGTCAGTCAGGCAGTCAGTCAGTCAGTCAGTCAGTCGGTCAGTCCTGTCCAGTCAGTTAGTCAGTCAAGCAGTCAGTCAGTCTCAGTCAGTCAGTCAGTCAGTCTCAGTCAGTCATTCAGTCAGTCTGTCAGTCAGGCAGTCTCAGTCGGGCAGTAAGACTCCGACCGACAGAACTCCGATAGCTAATGGCTAGACCGTTGGTCTTCCAAGCGAATGGCCTGGGTTCGAGTCCCAGCCGGAACGAATATCTTCAATGTATATATTTCTTTTCGAATTTGAAAATTCTTTTTTTTTTCAATTTTTTTCTTTCGCAAATATTGATTATTTATGTAGGGAAGAAAATTCTGAGTCAGTTTAATTTTTCGAAACGCAGAATTCAAAGTGTTTAGATAAATAATTACCAAGGTGCATTTTTTGATTTTATTATATTTAAAACTCCGACTGTCAGAGCTCTGCTAGACTAATGGCTAGAATGGTGGGCTTCCAAGCGAGTGGCCCTGGGTTCGAGTCCCAGCCTGCGCGAAAATCTTCAATTTATATTTTCAGTTTCTAATTTGAAAATTCTTCTTCTTTTTTTTTTAATTTTTCTCTTTTGCGAATATTGATTATTTATGTAGGGAGAAAAATTCTGAGTGAGTTTAATTATTCAACCTGTAGATTTCAAAGTGTTTGAATCAATAATTAAAAAGGTGCATTTTTTGTTTTTATTATATTTAAGACTTCAATCGACAGCGCTCCGATAGCCTAATGGCTAGACCGTTGGGTTCCAAGCGCGTGGTGCTGGGTTCGAGTCCCGGCCGGAACGAAAATCTTCAATGTATATATTTCTTTTCTAATTTGAAGATTGTTTCTTTTTTTTTTCTTTCTTTTGCAAATATCGATTATTTATGTACGGAAGAAAATTCTGAGTCAGTATAATCATTCGACCTTTAGATTTCAAAGATTTTAGATCAATAATTGCCAAGGTGCATTTTTTGTTTTTTTTATAATTAAGACACCGACCAACCGAGATCCGATAGTATATTGGCGAGAGCGTTGGGCTTCCATACGTGTCGCCCTGGGTTCAAATCCCAGCCGGAAAGGAAATCTTAAATGCAAATATTTTTTACTTATTTGATAATTTTTTTTTTTATTTTTCCCTTTTGCGAAGTCAGTCAGTCAGTCCGACAGTCAATCAGTCAAGCACTCAGTCATTCAGTCTCAGTCAGTCAGTCCAGTCAGTCAGTCACTCAGTCAGTTAGGCAGTCAGTCAGTCAGTCTCAGTCAGTCAGTTAGTCCTTCAGTCAGTCAGTCAAGCAGTCAGTCATTTAGTCTCAGTCATTCAGTCAGTCAGGCAGTCAGTCTTCAGTCAGTCGGTCAGTCCTGTCCAGTCAGTTAGTCAGTCAAGCAGTCAGTCAGTCAGTCAGTCAGTCTTAGTCAGTCAGTCAGTCAGTTCTGTCCAGTCTCAGTCAGTCAGTCAGTCAGTCTCGGTCAGTCAGTCAGTCAGTCATTCAGTCAGTCAGTCAGTCAGCCTTATTCAGTCAGTCTGTCAGTCAGTCAGTCAGTCAGCCTTATTCAGTCAGTCTGTCAGTCAGTCAGTCGGTCAGTCCTGTCCAGTCAGTTAGTCTGTCAAGCAGTCAGTCAGGCAGTCAAGCAGTCAGTCAGTCAGTCAGGCAGTCAGTCAGTCAGTCAGTCGGTCAGTCCTGTCCAGTCAGTTAGTCAGTCAAGCAGTCAGTCAGTCTCAGTCAGTCAGTCAGTCAGTCTCAGTCAGTCATTCAGTCAGTCTGTCAGTCAGGCAGTCTCAGTCGGGCAGTAAGACTCCGACCGACAGAACTCCGATAGCTAATGGCTAGACCGTTGGTCTTCCAAGCGAATGGCCTGGGTTCGAGTCCCAGCCGGAACGAATATCTTCAATGTATATATTTCTTTTCGAATTTGAAAATTATTTTTTTTTTAAATTTTTTTCTTTTGCAAATATTGATTATTTATGTAGGGAAGAAAATTCTGAGTCAGTTTAATTTTTCGGAACGCAGAATTCAAAGTGTTTAGATAAATAATTACCAAGGTGCATTTTTTGATTTTATTATATTTAAAACTCCGACCGTCAGAGCTCTGCTAGACCAAAGGCTAGAGTGGTGGGCTTCCGAGCGAGTGGCCCTGGGTTCGAGTCCCAGCCTGCGCGAAAATCTTCAATTTATATTTTTAGTTTCTAATTTGAAAATTCTTCTTCTTTTTTTTTTTAATTTTTCTCTTTTGCGAATATTGATTATTTATGTAGGGAGAAAAATTCTGAGTGAGTTTAATTATTCAACCTGTAGATTTCAAAGTGTTTGAATCAATAATTAAAAAGGTGCATTTTTTGTTTTTATTATATTTAAGACTTCAATCGACAGCGCTCCGATAGCCTAATGGCTAGACCGTTGGGTTCCAAGCGCATGGTACTGGGTTCGAGTCCCGGCCGGAACGAAGATCTTCAATGTATATATTTCTTTTCTAATTTGAAGATTGTTTCTTTTTTTTTTCTTTCTTTTGCAAATATCGATTATTTATGTACGGAAGAAAATTCTGAGTCAGTATAATCATTCGACCTTTAGATTTCAAAGATTTTAGATCAATAATTGCCAAGGTGCATTTTTTGTTTTTTTTTTTTAATTAAGACACCGACCAACCGAGATCCGATAGTATATTGGCGAGAGCGTTGGGCTTCCATACGTGTCGCCCTGGGTTCAAATCCCAGCCGGAAAGGTAATCTTAAATGCAAATATTTTTTTCTAATTTGATAATTCTTTTTTTTATTTTTCCCTTTTGCGAAGTCAGTCAGTCAGTCCGACAGTCAATCAGTCAAGCACTCAGTCATTCAGTCTCAGTCAGTCAGTCCAGTCAGTCAGTCACTCAGTCAGTTAGGCAGTCAGTCAGTCAGTCTCAGTCAGTCAGTTAGTCCTTCAGTCAGTCAGTCAAGCAGTCAGTCATTTAGTCTCAGTCAGTCAGTCAGTCAGGCAGTCAGTCTTCAGTCAGTCGGTCAGTCCTGTCCAGTCAGTTAGTCAGTCAAGCAGTCAGTCAGTCAGTCAGTCTCAGTCAGTCAGTCAGTCAGTTCTGTCCAGTCTCAGTCAGTCAGTCAGTCAGTCAGTCTCGGTCAGTCAGTCAGTCAGTCATTCAGTCAGTCAGTCAGTCAGTCAGTCAGTCAGTCAGCCTTATTCAGTCAGTCTGTCAGTCAGCCTTTTCAGTCAGTCTGTCAGTCAGTCAGTCAGTCAGCCTTATTCAGTCAGTCTGTCAGTCAGTCAGTCGGTCAGTCCTGTCCAGTCAGTTAGTCTGTCAAGCAGTCAGTCAGGCAGTCAAGCAGTCAGTCAGTCAGTCAGGCAGTCAGTCAGTCAGTCAGTCGGTCAGTCCTGTCCAGTCAGTTAGTCAGTCAAGCAGTCAGTCAGTCTCAGTCAGTCAGTCAGTCAGTCTCAGTCAGTCATTCAGTCAGTCTGTCAGTCAGGCAGTCTCAGTCGGGCAGTAAGACTCCGACCGACAGAACTCCGATAGCTAATGGCTAGACCGTTGGTCTTCCAAGCGAATGGCCTGGGTTCGAGTCCCAGCCGGAACGAATATCTTCAATGTATATATTTCTTTTCGAATTTGAAAATTCTTTTTTTTTTCAATTTTTTTCTTTTGCAAATATTGATTATTTATGTAGGGAAGAAAATTCTGAGTCAGTTTAATTTTTTTGAAACGCAGAATTCAAAGTGTTTAGATAAATAATTACCAAGGTGCATTTTTTGATTTTATTATATTTAAAACTCCGACCGTCAGAGCTCTGCTAGACTAATGGCTAGAGTGGTGGGCTTCCAAGCGAGTGGCCCTGGGTTCGAGTCCCAGCCTGCGCGAAAATCTTCAATTTATATTTTTAGTTTCTAATTTGAAAATTCTTCTTCTTTTTTTTTTTTAATTTTTCTCTTTTGCGAATATTGATTATTTATGTAGGGAGAAAAATTCTGAGTGAGTTTAATTATTCAACCTGTAGATTTCAAAGTGTTTGAATCAATAATTAAAAAGGTGCATTTTTTGTTTTTATTATATTTAAGACTTCATGCGACAGCGCTCCGATAGCCTAATGGCTAGACCGTTGGGTTCCAAGCGCGTGGTACTGGGTTCGAGTCCCGGCCGGAACGAAAATCTTCAATGTATATATTTCTTTTCTAATTTGAAGATTGTTTCTTTTTTTTTTTTCTTTCTTTTGCAAATATCGATTATTTATGTACGGAAGAAAATTCTGAGTCAGTATAATCATTCGACCTTTAGATTTCAAAGATTTTAGATCAATAATTGCCAAGGTGTATTTTTTGTTTTTTTTTTTTTAATTAAGACACCGACCAACCGAGATCCGATAGTATATTGGCGAGAGCGTTGGGCTTCCATACGTGTCGCCCTGGGTTCAAATCCCAGCCGGAAAGGAAATCTTAAATGCAAATATTTTTTTCTAATTTGATAATTCTTTTTTTTATTTTTCCCTTTTGCGAAGTCAGTCAGTCAGTCCGACAGTCAATCAGTCAAGCACTCAGTCATTCAGTCTCAGTCAGTCAGTCCAGTCAGTCAGTCACTCAGTCAGTTAGGCAGTCAGTCAGTCAGTCTCAGTCAGTCAGTTAGTCCTTCAGTCAGTCAGTCAAGCAGTCAGTCATTTAGTCTCAGTCAGTCAGTCAGTCAGGCAGTCAGTCTTCAGTCAGTCGGTCAGTCCTGTCCAGTCAGTTAGTCAGTCAAGCAGTCAGTCAGTCAGTCAGTCAGTCAGTCAGTCTCAGTCAGTCAGTCAGTCAGTTCTGTCCAGTCTCAGTCAGTCAGTCAGTCAGTCAGTCAGTCAGTCTCGGTCAGTCAGTCAGTCAGTCATTCAGTCAGTCAGTCAGGCAGTCAGTCAGTCAGTCAGCCTTATTCAGTCAGTCTGTCAGTCAGTCAGTCAGTCAGCCTTATTCAGTCAGTCTGTCAGTCAGTCAGTCGGTCAGTCCTGTCCAGTCAGTTAGTCTGTCAAGCAGTCAGTCAGGCAGTCAAGCAGTCAGTCAGTCAGTCAGGCAGTCAGTCAGTCAGTCAGTCGGTCAGTCCTGTCCAGTCAGTTAGTCAGTCAAGCAGTCAGTCAGTCTCAGTCAGTCAGTCAGTCAGTCTCAGTCAGTCATTCAGTCAGTCTGTCAGTCAGGCAGTCTCAGTCGGGCAGTAAGACTCCGACCGACAGAACTCCGATAGCTAATGGCTAGACCGTTGGTCTTCCAAGCGAATGGCCTGGGTTCGAGTCCCAACCGGAACGAATATCTTCAATGTATATATTTCTTTTCGAATTTGAAAATTCTTTTTTTTTAAATTTTTTTCTTTTGCAAATATTGATTATTTATGTAGGGAAGAAAATTCTGAGTCAGTTTAATTTTTCGAAACGCAGAATTCAAAGTGTTTAGATAAATAATTACCAAGGTGCATTTTTTGATTTTATTATATTTAAAACTCCGACCGTCAGAGCTCTGCTAGACTAATGGCTAGAATGGTGGGCTTCCAAGCGAGTGGCCCTGGGTTCGAGTCCCAGCCTGCGCGAAAATCTTCAATTTATATTTTCAGTTTCTAATTTGAAAATTCTTCTTCTTTTTTTTTTAATTTTTCTCTTTTGCGAATATTGATTATTTATGTAGGGAGAAAAATTCTGAGTGAGTTTAATTATTCAACCTGTAGATTTCAAAGTGTTTGAATCAATAATTAAAAAGGTGCATTTTTTGTTTTTATTATATTTAAGACTTCATTCGACAGCGCTCCGATAGCCTAATGGCTAGTCCGTTGGGTTCCAAGCGCGTGGTACTGGGTTCGAGTCCCGGCCGGAACGAAAATCTTCAATGTATATATTTCTTTTCTAATTTGAAGATTGTTTCTTTTTTTTTTCTTTCTTTTGCAAATATCGATTATTTATGTACGGAAGAAAATTCTGAGTCAGTATAATCATTCGACCTTTAGATTTCAAAGATTTTAGATCAATTATTGCCAAGGTGTATTTTTTGTTTTTTTTTTTAATTAAGACACCGACCAACCGAGATCCGATAGTATATTGGCGAGAGCGTTGGGCTTCCATACGTGTCGCCCTGGGTTCAAATCCCAGCCGGAAAGGAAATCTTAAATGCAAATATTTTTTTCTAATTTGATAATTCTTTTTTTTTATTTTTCCCTTTTGCGAAGTCAGTCAGTCAGTCCGACAGTCAATCAGTCAAGCACTCAGTCATTCAGTCTCAGTCAGTCAGTCCAGTCAGTCAGTCACTCAGTCAGTTAGGCAGTCAGTCAGTCAGTCTCAGTCAGTCAGTTAGTCCTTCAGTCAGTCAGTCAAGCAGTCAGTCACTTAGTCTCAGTCATTCAGTCAGTCAGGCAGTCAGTCTTCAGTCAGTCGGTCAGTCCTGTCCAGTCAGTTAGTCAGTCAGTCAGTCAGTCAGTCAGTCAGTCAGTCAGTCTTAGTCAGTCAGTCAGTCAGTTCTGTCCAGTCTCAGTCAGTCAGTCAGTCAGTCTCGGTCAGTCAGTCAGTCAGTCATTCAGTCAGTCAGTCAGGCAGTCAGTCAGTCAGAAGTTCTTTTTAAGTATAATCATTCGACCTTTAGATTTCAAAGATTTTAGATCAATAATTGCCAAGGTGCATTTTTTGTTTTTTTTTTTAATTAAGACACCGACCAACCGAGATCCGATAGTATATTGGCGAGAGCGTTGGGCTTCCATACGTGTCGCCCTGGGTTCAAATCCCAGCCGGAAAGGAAATCTTAAATGCAAATATTTTTTTCTAATTTGATAATTCTTTTTTTTTTATTTTTCCCTTTTGCGAAGTCAGTCAGTCAGTCCGACAGTCAATCAGTCAAGCACTCAGTCAATCAGTCAAGCACTCAGTCATTCAGTCTCAGTCAGTCAGTCCAGTCAGTCAGTCACTCAGTCAGTTAGGCAGTCAGTCAGTCTCAGTCAGTCAGTCAGTCAGTTCTGTCCAGTCTCAGTCAGTCAGTCAGTCAGTCATTCAGTCAGTCAGTCAGTCTCAGTCAGTCAGTTGTCCTTCAGCCAGTCAGTCAAGCAGTCAGTCATTTAGTCTCAGTCAGTCAGTCAGTCAGTCCAGTCCAGTCTCAGTCAGTCAAGCAGTCAGTCAGTCAGTCTCGGTCATTCAGTCAGTCTCGGTCAGTCAGTGAGTCAGTCAGTCAATCAGTATCAGTCAGTCAGTCAGTATCAGTCAGTCAGTCCAGCCAGTCAGTCAGTCTCAGTCAGTCAGTTAGTCCTTCAGCCAGTCAGTCAAGCAGTCAGTCATTTAGTCTCAGTCAGTCAGTCATTCAGTCAGTCAGTCAGTCAGTCTCAGTCAGTCAGTCAGTCTCAGTCAGTCAGTCAGTCTGTCAGTCGGTCAGTCCAGACCAGTCAGTCAGTCAAGCAGTCAGTCACTCAGTCAGTTAGGCAGTCAGTCAGTCATTCAGTCTCAGTCAGTCAGTTAGTCATTCAGCCAGTTAGTCAAGCAGTCAGTCATTTAGTCTCAGTCAGTCTGTCAGTCAGTCCAGTCCAGTCTCAGTCAGTCAGGCAGTCAGTCAGGCAGTCTCGGTCAGGCAGTCAGTCTCGGTCAGTCAGTGAGTCAGTCAGTCAATCAGTATCGGTCAGTCAGTCAGTATCAGTCAGTCAGTCCAGCCAGTCAGTCAGTCTCATTCAGTCAGTTAGTCCTTCAGCCAGTCAGTCAAGCAGTCAGTCATTTAGTCTCAGTCAGTCAGTCATTCAGTCAGTCAGTCAGTCAGTCAGGCAGTCAGTCAGTCAGTCAGTCGACCCGCAGATTTCAAAGTGTTTAAATAAATAATTACCAAGGTGCATTTTTTGTTTTTATTATATTTAAAACTCCACCCGACAGAGCTCCGACAGACTAATGGCTAGAGTGTTGGGCTTCCAAGCGAGTGTCTCTGGGTTCGAGTCCCAGCCTGAACGAAAATCTTTAATGCATATTTTTAGTTTCTAATTAGAAAATTCTTCTTCTTTTTTTTTAATTTTTCTCTTTTGCGAGTATTGATTATTTATGTAGGGAGAAAAATTCTGAGTCAGTTTAATTATTCGACCTGTAGATTTCAAAGTGTTTGAATCAATAATTAAAAAGGTGCAATTTTTGTTTTTATTATATTTAAGACTTCCATCGACAGAGCTCCGATAGCCTAATGGCAAGACCGTTGGGCTTCGAGTGCGTGGTACTGGGTTCGAATCCCAGCCGGAAGGAAAATCTTAAATGCGTATTTTTTTTTTATTTTATATTTTTTTTTTATTTTTCCCTTTTGCGAAGTCATTCAGTCACTCCGACAGTCAATCAGTCAGTCTCGGTCAGTCAGTCGGTCTGTCAGTCGGTCAGTCCAGTCAAGTCAGTTACTCATACAGTCAGTCAGTGAAATAGTAAGTCAGTCAGTCAAGCAGTCAGTCAGTCAGTCTCAGTCAGTCAGTTAGTCAGTCAGTCCAGTCCAGTCTCAGGCATTAAGTCAGTCAGTCTCGGTCAGTCAGTGAGTCAGTCAGTCAGTCAGTATCACTCAGTCAGTCAGTATCAGTCAGTCATTCAGTCAGTCTGTTAGTCAGGCAGTCTCAGTCAGTCAGTAAGACTCCGACCGACAGAACTCCGATAGCTAATGGCTAGACCTTTGGTCTTCCAAGCGAGTGGCCTGGGTTCGAGTCCCAGCCGGAACGAATATCTTTAATGTATATATTTCTTATCTAATTTAAAAATTCTTTTTTTTTTCAATTTCTTTCTTTTGTAAATATTGATTATTTATGTATGGAAGAAAATTCTGAGTCAGTTTAATTTTTCGACCCGCAGATTTCAAAGTGTTTAAATAAATAATTACCAAGGTGCATTTTTTGTTTTTACTATATTTAAAACTCCGACCGACAGAGCTTGGATAGACTAATGGCTAGTGTGTTGGGCTTCCAAACGAGTGGCTCTGGGTTCGAGTCCCAGCCTGAAAGCAAGTCTTCAATGTGTCCTTTTTGTTTCTAATTTGAAAATTCTTCTTCTTTTTTTTTTAATTTTTCTCTTTTGCGAATATTGATTATTTATGTAGGGAGAAAAATTCTGAGTCAGTTTAAATATTCGACCTGTAGATTTTAAAGTGTTTGAATCAATAATTACCAAGGTGCATTTTTTGTTTTTATTATATTTAAAACACCCACCGACGGCGCTACGATAGACTGTTGGCTAGCGTGTTAGGCTTCCAAGCGAGTGGCCCTGTGTTCGAGTCCCATCCTGAACGAAAATCTTTAATGTATATTTTTAGTTTCTAATTTGAAAATTCTTCTTTTTTTTAATTTTTTTCTTTTGCGAATATTGATAATTTATGTAGGGAGAAAAATTCTGAGTCAGTTTAATTATTCGACCTGTAGATTTCAAAGTGTTTGAATCAATAATTACAAAGCTGCATTTTTTGTTTTTATTATATTTAAGACTTCAAGCGACAGAGCGCCGTTGCCTAATGGCTAGACCGTTGGGCTTCCAAGCGCGTAGTACTGGGTTCGAGTCCCGGCCAGAACGAATATCTTCAATGTATATATTTCCTTTCTAATTTGAAGATTCTTTTTTTTTTCAATTTCTTTCTTTTGCAAATATCGATTATTTATGTACGGAAGAAAATTCTGGGTCAGTTTAATCACTCGACCTTTAGATTTCAAAGATTTTAGATCAATAATTACTAAGGTGCATTTTTTGTTTTTATTATAATTAAGACACCGACCAACAGAGATCCGATAGTATATTGGCGAGAGCGTTGGGCTTCTATCCGTGTCGCCTTGGGTTCAAATCCCAGCCGGAAAGGAAATCTTAAATGCAAATATTTTTTTCTAATTTGATAATTCTTTTTTTTTATTTTTCCCTTTTGCGAAGTCAGTCAGTCAGTCCGACAGTCAATCAGTCAAGCACTCAGTCATTCAGTCTCAGTCAGTCAGTCCAGTCAGTCAGTCACTCAGTCAGTCAGTCTCAGTCAGTCAGTCAGTCTCAGTCAGTCAGTTAGTCCTTCAGCCATTCAGTCAAGCAGTCAGTCATTTAGTCTCAGTCAGTCAGTCATTCCTTTCTAATTTGAAAATTCTTTTTTTTTTTCAATTTCTTTCTTTTGCAAATATTGATTATTTATGTACGGAAGAAAATTCTGAGTCAGTTTAATCATTCGACCTGTAGATTTCAAAGATTTTAGACCAATAATTACCAAGGTGTAGTTTTTGTTTTTATAATAATTAAGATACCGACCAACAGAGATTCCGATAGTCTATTGGCGAGAGCGTTAGGCTACCGTGCTTGTGGCCGAGGGTTCGAATCCCAGCCGGAAAGGAAATCTGAAATGCACAAATTTTTTCCTAATTTGATAATTCTTTTTTTCTTTTTTTCCTTTTGCGAAGTCAGTCAGTCAGTTAGTCAGTCAAGCAGTCAGTCAGTCAGTCTCAGTCAGTCAGTTATTCATTCAGTCAGTTAGTCAAGCAGTCAGTCATTTAGTCTCAGTCAGTCAGTCAGGCAGTCAGTCAGTCAGTCAGCCTCATTCAGTCAGTCTGTCAGTCAGTCAGTCGGTCAGTCCTGTCCAACCAGTTCAGTCAGTCAGTTAGTCAGTCAAGCAGTCAGTCAGGCAGTCAAGCAGTCAGTCAGTCAGTCTCAGTCAGTCAGTTATTCATTCAGTCAGTCAGTGAAATAGTCAGTCAGTCAGTCTCAGTCAGTCAGTCAATCGCATTCAGTCAGTCTGTCATTTAGTCATTCAATCAATCAATTAAGCAGTCTGTCATTTACTCTCAGTCAGTCGGTCAGTCCAGTCCAGTCAGTCAGTTAGTCAGTCAAGCAGTCAGTCAGTCAGTGTCATTCAGTCAGTCCAACCCAGTCTCAGTCAGTCAGGCAGTCAGTCAGTCAGTCTCGGTCAGTCAGTAAGTCAGTAAGTCAGTCAGTATCAGTCAGTCAGTCAGTCAGTCTGTCAATCTTTCAGTCAGGCAGTCTCAGTCAGGCAGTAAGACTCCGACCGACAGAACTCCGATAGCTAATGGCTAGACCGTTGGGCTTCCAAGCGCGTGGTACTGTGTTCGAGTCCCGGCCGGAACGAAAATCTTCAATGTATGTATTTCTTTTCTAATTTGAAAATTCTTCTTTTTTTTCAATTTCTTTCTTTTGCAAATATTGATTAATTATGTAGGGAAGAAAATTCTGAGTCAGTTTAATTTTTCGACCCGCAGATTTCAATCTGTTTAAATAAATAATTACCAAGGTGCATTTTCTGTTTTTATTATATTTAAAACGCCGACCAACAGAGCTCCGGTAGACTAATGGCTAGAGTGTTGGGCCTCCAAGCGAGTGGCCCTGGGTTCGAGTCCCAGCTAGAACGAAAATCTTCAATGTATATTTTTAGTTTCTTATTTGAAAATCCTCCTTTTTTTTAATTTTTCTCTTTTGCGAATATTGATTATTTATGTAGGGAGAAAAATTCTGAGTCAGTTTAATTGTTCGACCTGTAAATTTCAAAGTGTTTGAATCAATAATTAAAAAGGTGCATTTTTTGTTTTTATTATATTTAAGACTTCCATCGACAGAGCTGCGATAAAGTAATGGCTAGACCGTTGGGCTTCCAAGCGCGTGGTACTGGGTTCGAGTCCTGGCCGGGTCGAATTTCTTCAATGTATATAATTCTATTCTAATTTGAAAATTCTTTTTTTTTTTTCAATTTCTTTCTTTTGCAAATATTGATTATTTATGTACGGAAGAAAATTCTGAGTCAGTTTAATCATTCGACCTGTAGATTTCAAAGATTTTAGATCAATAACTACCAAGGTGCATTTTTTGTTTTTATTATAATTAAGACACCGGCCAACCGAGATCCGATAGTCTATTGGCGAAAGCGTTAGGCTACCATGCTTGTGGCCGTGGGTTCGAATCCCAGCCGGAAAGGAAATCCTTAATGCATGTATTTTTTTCTAATTTGATAATTCTTTTTTTTTTATTTTTCTCTTTTGCGAAGTCAGTCAGTCAGTCCGACAGTCAATCAGTCAGTCTCTGTCAGTCACTCAGTCTGTCAGTCGGTCAGTCCAGTCCAGTCAGTCAGTCAAGCAGTCAGTCAGTCAGTCACTTAAGCAGTCAATCAGTCAGTTAGTCATTCAGTGACTCAGTCAGTTAGGCAGTCAGTCAGTCAGTCAGCCTCATTCAGTCAGTCTGTCAGTCAGTCAGTCGGTCAGTCCTGTACAGTCAGTTCAGTCAGTCAGTTAGTGAGTCAAGCAGTCAGTCAGGCAGTCAGTCACTCAGTCTCGGTCAGTCAGTGAGTCAGTCAGTATCAGTCAGTCAGTCAGTCAGTCTGTCAGTAAGAGTTTGTCAGTCAGGCAGTAAGACTCCGACCGACAGAACACCGATAGCCTAATGGCTAGACCGTTGGTCTTCCAAGCGAGTGGCCCGGGGTTCGAGTCCCAGCCGGAACGAATATCTTCAATGTATATATTTCTTTTCTAATTTGAAAATTCTTTTTTTTTTTTCAATTTCTTTCTTTTGCAAATATTGATTATTTATGTAGGGAAGAAAATTCTGAGTCAGTTTAATTTTTTAACCCGAAGATTTCTAAGTGTTTAAATAAACAATTACCAAGGTGCATTTTTTGTTTTTAATATATTTAAAACGCCCACCGACAGAGCTCCCATGGACTAATGGCTAGAGTGTTAGGCTTCCATGCGAGTGGCCCTGGGTTCGAGTCCCAGCCTGAACGAAAATCTGCAATGTATATTTTTAGTTTCTAATTTGAAAATTCTTCTTCTTTTTTTTTTAAATTTTTCTCCTTTGCGAATATTGATTATTTACGTAGGAAGAAAAATTCTGAGTCAGTTTAATTATTCGACCTGTAAATTTCAAAGTGTTTGAATCAATAATTACCAAGGTGCATTTTTTGTTTTTATTATATTTAAGACTTCCATCGTCAGAGCTCCGATAGCCTAATGGCTAGACCGTTGGGTGCCAAGCGCGTGGTACTGGGTTCGAGTCCCGGCCGGAACGAAAATCATCCATGTATATGTTTCTATTCTAAATTGAAAATCCTTTTTTTTTCAATTTCTTTCTTTTGCAAATATCGATTATTTATGTACGGAAGAAAATTCTGAGTCAGTTTAATTATTCGAGCTGTAGATTTCAAAGATTTTAGATCAATAATTACCAAGGTGCATTTTTTTTTTAATTATAATTAAGACACCGGCCAACCGAGATCCGATAGTCCATTGGCGTGAGCGTTGGGCTTCCTTGCGTGTGGCCCTGGGTTCAAATCCCTGCCGGAAAGGAAATCTTAAATGCAGATATTTTTTTCTAATTTGATAATTTTTTTTTTATTTTTCCCTTTTGAGAAGTCAGTCAGTCCGACAGTCAATCAGTCAGTCTCTGTCAGCCAGTCAGTCTGTCAGTCGGTCAGTCCAGTCCAGTCAGTCAGTCAAGCAGTCAGTCAGTCAGTCACTTAAGCAGTCAATCTGTCAGTTAGTCATTCAGTCACTCAGTCAGTTAGGGAATCAGTCATTCAGTCTCAGTCAGTCAGTCAGTCAGTCCCGTCAGTCTGTCACTCAGTCAGTCAGGCAGTCAGTCAGTCAGTCTCAGTCAGTCAGGCAGTCAGTCAGTCAGTCTCAGTCAGTCAGTTAGTCAATCAGCCAGTCAGTCAAGCAGTCAGTCATTTAGTCTCAGTCAGTCAGTCAGTCAGTCCAGTCCAGTCTCATTCAGTCAGGCAGTCAGTCAGTCAGTCTCGGTCAGTCAGTGAGTCAGTCAGTCAATCAGTATAAGTCAGTCATTCAGTCAGTCTGTCAGTCAGGCAGTAAGACTCCGACCGACAGAACTCCGATAGCTAATGGCTAGACCGTTGGTCTTCCAAGCGAATATCCTGGGTTCGAGTCCCAGCCGGAACGAATATCTTCAATGTATATATTTCTTTTCGAATTTGAAAATTCTTTTTTTTTTCAATTTTTTTCTTTTGCAAATATTGTTTATTTATGTAGGGAAGAAAATTCTGAGTCAGTTTAATTTTTCGAAACGCGAAAAAGTGTTTAGATCAATAATTACCAAGGTGCATTTTTTGTTTTTATTACAATTAACACACCGACCAACAGAGTTACGGTAGTATAATGGCGAGAGCGTTGGGCTTCTATGCGTGTCGCCCTGGGTTCAAATCCCAGCCGGAAAGGAAATCTTAAATGCAAATAATGTTTTCTAATTTGATAAATCCTTTTTTTTTATTTTTCCCTTTTGCGAAGTCAGTCATTCAGTCAGTCGGTCAGTCCTGTCCAGTCAGTTAGTCAGTCAAGCAGTCAGTCAGTCTCAGTCAGTCAGTCAGTCAGTCAGTCAGTCTCAGTCAGTCAGTCTGTCTGTCCAGTCCAGTCTCAATCAGTCAGTCAGTCAGTCTCGGTCAGTCAGTCAGTCAGTCATTCAGTCAGTCAGTCAGGCAGTCAGTCAGTCAGTCAGCCTTATTCAGTCAGTCTGTCAGTCAGTCAGTCAGCCTTATTCAGTCAGTCAGTCAGTCAGCCTTATTCAGTCAGTCTGTCAGTCAGTCATTTAGTCATTCGGTCAGTCAGTGAAATAGTCAGTCAGACAGTCAAGCAGTCAGTCAGTCAGTCCCGTCAGTCTGTCACTCAGTCAGTCAGGCAGTCAGTCAGTCAGTCTCAGTCAGTCAGGCAGTCAGTCAGTCAGTCTCAGTCAGTCAGTTAGTCAATCAGCCAGTCAGTCAAGCAGTCAGTCATTTAGTCTCAGTCAGTCAGTCAGTCAGTCCAGTCCAGTCTCAGTCAGTCAGGCAGTCAGTCAGTCAGTCTCGGTCAGTCAGTCAGTCTCGGTCAGTCAGTGAGTCAGTCAGTCAATCAGTATAATTCAGTCATTCAGTCAGTCTGTCAGTCAGGCAGTCTCAGTCAGGCAGTAAGACTCCGACCGACAGAACTCCGATAGCTAATGGCTAGACCGTTGGTCTTCCAAGCGAATATCCTGGGTTCGAGTCCCAGCCGGAACGAATATCTTCAGTGTATATATTTCTTTTCGAATTTGAAAATTCTTTTTTTTTTTCAATTTTTTTCTTTTGCAAATATTGTTTATTTATGTAGGGAAGAAAATTCTGAGTCAGTTTAATTTTTCGAAACGCGAAAAAGTGTTTAGATAAATAATTACCAAGGTGCATTTTTTGATTTTATTATATTTAAAAGTTCGACCGTTAGAGCTCTGCTAGACTAATGGCTAGAGTGGTGGGCTTCCAAGCGAGTGGCCCTGGGTTCGAGTCCCAGCCGGAACGAATATCTTCAAAGTATATATTTCTTTTCGAATTTTATTTTTTTTTTTCAATTTCTTTTGCGAATATTGATTATTTATGTAGGGAGAAAAATTCTGAGTCAGTTTAATAATTTGACCTGTAGATTTCAAAGTGTTTGAATCAATAATTAAAAAGGTGCATTTTTTGTTTTTATTATATTTAAGACTTCAAGCGACAGAGCTCCGATAGCCTAATGGCTAGACCGTAGGGTTCCAAGCGCGTGGTACTGGGTTCGAGTCCCGGCCGGAACGAAAATCTTCAATGTATATATTTCCTTTCTAATTTGAAGATTCTTTTTTTTTTTTCAATTTCTTTCTTTTGCAAATATCGATTATTTATGCACGGAAGAAAATTCTGGGTCAGTTTAATCATTCGACCTTTAGATTTCAAAGATTTTAGATCAATAATTACCAAGGTGCATTTTTTGTTTTTATTACAATTAAGACACCGACCAACAGAGTTACGGTAGTATAATGGCGAGAGCGTTGGGCTTCTATGCGTGTCGCCCTGGGTTCAAATCCCGGCCGGAAAGGAAATCTTAAATGCAACTAATTTCTTCTAATTTGATAATTCTTTTTTTTTTTATTTTTCCCTTTTGCGAAGTCAGTCATTCAGTCAGTCAGTCAGTCAGGCAGTCAGTCAGTCAGTCAGTCAGTCGGTCAGTCCTGTCCAGTCAGTTAGTCAGTCAAGCAGTCAGTCAGTCTCAGTCAGTCAGTCAGTCAGTCAGTCAGTCTCAGTCAGTCAGTCTGTCTGTCCAGTCCAGTCTCAATCAGTCAGTCAGTCAGTCTCGGTCAGTCAGTCAGTCAGTCAGTCAGGCAGTCAGTCAGTCAGTCAGCCTTATTCAGTCAGTCTGTCAGTCAGTCAGTCAGCCTTATTCAGTCAGTCAGTCAGTCAGCCTTATTCAGTCAGTCTGTCAGTCAGTCATTTAGTCATTCGGTCAGTCAGTGAAATAGTCAGTCAGACAGTCAAGCAGTCAGTCAGTCAGTCTCAGTCAGTCAGGCAGTTAGTCAGTCAGTCTCGGTCAGTCAGTGAGTCAGTCAGTCAGTCTCGGTCAGCCAGTGAGTCAGTCAGTCAGTCAGTATCAGTCAGTCAGTGAGTCAGTCTGTCAGTCAGGCAGTCTCATTCAGGCAGTAAGACTCCGCTCGACAGAACTCCGATAGCCTAATGGGTAGACCGCTGGTCTTCCAAGCGAGTGGCCTGGGTTCGAGTCCCAGCCGGAGCGAATATCTTCAATGTATATATTTCTTTTCTAATTTGAAAATTCTTTTTTTTTTCAATTTCTTTCTTTTGCAAATATTGATTATTTATGTAGGGAAGAAAATTCTGAGTCAGTTTAATTTTTCGACCCGAATATTTCAAAGTGTTTAAATAAACAATTACCAAGGTGCATTTTTTGTTTTTATTATATTTAAAACTCCCACCGACAGAGATCCCATAGACTAATAGCTAGAGTGTTAGGCTTCCAAGCGAGTGGCCCTGGGTTCGAGTCCCAGCCTGAATGAAAATCTTCAGTGTATACTTTTAGTTTCTAATTTGAAAATTCTTCTTCTTTTTTTAAAAAAATTTTCTCTTTTGCGAATATTGATTATTTATGTAGGGAGAAAAATTCTGAGTCAGTTTAATTATTCGACCTGATAATTTCAAAGTGTTTGAATCAATAATTACCAAGGTGCATTTTTTGTTTTTATTATATTTAAGACTTCGAGCGACAGAGCTCCGATAGACTAGTGGTTAGAGTGTTGGGCTTCCAAGCGAGTGGCCCTGGGTTCGAGTCCCAGCCTGAACGAAAATCTTCAGTATATATTTTTAGTTTCTAATTTGAAAATTCTTCTTCTTTTTTTTAATTTTTCTCTTTTACAAGTATTGATTATTTATGTAGGGAAGAAAATTCTGAGTCAGTTTAATTATTCGACCTGTAAATTTCAAAGTGTTTGAATCAATAATTACCAAGGTGCATTTTTTGTTTTTATTATATTTAACCCTTACAGGCGCGGGTCATTAAAATTTTAGAAATATAATAAAAAAACAAAAGGGATGGGATAAATTGGTTATTTGGACATAGATTTTAGAGTCAAATTTTTTTTTTAAGTTCACCCCCTCCAGTGGGGGTGGTGTCCCCGTTTGTGACCACCGCCCTCCTAGAGCAGAAATTGTTTTCTGAAGTGGTTATGCTTACCTCGTATGACAATTGGAGTAATTTAAAATATTTTAAGCTCTTAAGCATTTTTACTAATTATTTCAATAATTTATGCCATTAAGAACATTTAGAACACAAAATTCAATATTTTTACTATGAAAATTCCAAGATAAAGATAAAGTAAAATTCAAGAAAGTTCATATAGATTATATAAAATTATCTATATAAGCAATTTGAAATGTTAAAAATATTTTTGGCACATTGATCTTGCTTTATGTGCATTCCCTTTGAGCTATAAAATATTAAATGAAAAAATACGACTGTATAATACCATTTACAGAAAAAATAATATCAAAGCTGATAATAAAAAAAGTATACAACTGTCTGGTAGGAAAAGCAGATCTCAAATGCGTGCAGTCATGGACCTTCAAATTCACCTGTTCTGGGTCAAGAATCCAAAATATATAAACAAAAGCCCATTGTAAACTATTCTTTTGGTCCCCCTTTTCTGAAATGTATCAAATTACATCTTTCACCCACAACAGTGAGATCAATGCTCTAGACGGGCGGTGTCCACATTTGGGGACACCTGGAAAGAAGCTTTGTTTATGCATTCAAAAATGAACTCGAATCTTTTGCAAAATTATGATTGATTAGCCAGGATTCCTGAGGGAAAATGGTTGACTAATTTAGTTTATGGTGTAAATTTTAAGATCTTGAAAAAAATATTGTATTTGAGCTTGAAAATCGAGGTATTTTAAACAAGAAATTAAGCCAACAAAAAGAGTCATATTTAATAGTGCTGCCATCTGTGTGCATTAAAGAGAAATAAAAGCAACAAATGCAGCGATTTATGGAGTTTTAAAGAAAAAACTTTTTTTAAGGAAATTTTTAAAATTGGTGTCCCTTTTTGTGACCACCGAGCCGGAAAGTGTTAAGACTTCCATCGACAGAGCTCCGATAGCCTAATGGCTAGACCGTTGGGTTCCAAGAGCGTGGTACTGGGTTCGAGTCCCGGCCGGAAGGAAAATCTTCAATGTATATATTTCTTTTTTAATTTGAAAATTCTTTTTTTTTCATTTTCTTTCTTTTGCAAATATCGATTATTTATGTACGGAAGAAAATTCTGAGGCAGTTTAATTATTCGACCTGTAGATTTCAAAGATTTTAGATCAATAATTACCAAGGTGCATTTTTTGTTTTTATTATAATTAAGACACCGGCCAACCGAGATCCGATAGTCCATTGGCGAGAGCGTTGGGCTTCCATGCGTGTGGCCCTGGGTTCGAATCCCAGCCTGAAGGAAAATCCTAAATGCATGTATTTTTTTCTAATTTTATAATTTTTTTTTATTTTTCCCTTTTGCGAAGTCAGTCAGTCAGTCCGACAGTCAATCAGTCAGTCTCTGTCAACCAGTCAGTCTGTCAGTCGGTCAGTCCAGTCCAGTCAGTCAGTCAAGCAATCAGTCAGTCAGTCACTTAAGCAGCCAATCAGTCAGTTTGTCATTCAGTCACTCAGTCAGTTAGTCATTCAGTCAGTCAGTCAAGCAATTTAGTCACTTAGTCTCTGTCAGTTAGTCATTCAGTCAGTCAGTCAGTCGGGCAGTCAGTCAGTCACTCAGTCTCATTCAGTCAGTCTGTCAGTCAGTCAGTCAGTTAGTCATTCAGTCAGTCAGTCTCAGTCAGTCAGTCAGTCTGTCAGTCGGTCAGTCCAGACCAGTCAGTCAGTCAAGCAGTCAGTCATTTAGTCTCAGTCAGACAGTCAGTCAGTCCAATCAGTCAGTTACTCAGTCAGTTAGGCAGTCAGTCAGTCAGTCTCAGTCAGTCAGTTAGGCATTCAGCCAGTCAGTCAAGCAGTCAGTCATTTAGTCTCAGTCAGTCAGTCAGTCAGTCCAGTCCAGTCTCAGTCAGTCAGGCAGTCAGTCAGTCAGTCTCGGTCAGTCAGTGAGTCTGTCAGTCAATCAGTATCAGTCAGTCAGTCAGTCAGTCAGTCAGTCAGTCAGTCAGTCAGTATCACTCAGTCATTCAGTCAGTCTGTCAGTCAGGCAGTCTCAGTCAGGCAGTAAGACTCCGACCGACAGAACTCCGATAGCTAATGGCTAGACCGTTGGTCTTCCAAGCGAATGGCCTGGGTTCGACTCCCAGCCGGAACGAATATCTTCAATGTATATATTTCTCTTCGAATTTGAAATTTCTTTTTTTTTTTTCAATTTTTTTCTTTTGCAAATATTGATTATTTATGCAGATAAGAAAATTCTGAGTCAATTTAATTTTTCGAAACGCGAAAAAGTGTTTAGATAAATAATTACCAAGGTGCATTTTTTGATTTTATTATATTTAAAAGTTAGATCGTCAGAGCTCTGCTAGACTAATGGCTAGAGTGGTGGGCTTCCAAGCGAGTGGCCATGGGTTCGAGTCCCAGCCTGCGCGAAAATCTTCAATTCATATTTTTAGTTTCTAATTTGAAAATTCTTCTTCTTTTTTTTCAATTTTTCTCTTTTGCGAATATTGATTATTTATGTAGGGAGAAAAATTCTGAGTCAGTTTAATTATTCTACCTGTAGATTTCAAAGTGTTTGAATCAATAATTAAAAAGGTGCATTTTTTGTTTTTATTATAATTAAGACACCGACCAACAGAGATCCTATAGTATATTGGCGAGAGCGTTGGGCTTCCATGCGTGTCGCCCTGGGTTCAAATCCCAGGCGGAAAGGAAATCTTAAATGCAAATATTTTTTTCTAATTTGATAATTCTTTTTTTTTATTTTTCCCTTTTGCGAAGTCAGTCAGTCAGTCCGACAGTCAATCAGTCAAACACTCAGTCATTCAGTCTCAGTCAGTCAGTCATTCAGTCAGTCAGTCAGTCCGTCAGTCAGTCAGTCGGTCAGTCCTGTCCAGTAAGTTAGTCAGTCAAGCAGTCAGTCAGTCTGTCAGTCAGTCTCAGTCAGTCAGTCTGTCAGTCAGTCCAGTCCAGTCCAGTCCAGTCTCAGTCAGTCAGTCAGTCAGTCTCAGTCAGTCAGTCAGTCAGTCAGTCAGGCAGTCAGTCAGTCAGTCAACCTTATTCGGTCAGTCTGTCAGTCAGTCAGTCAGTCAGCCTTATTCAGTCAGTCTGTCAGTCAGTCAGTCGGTCAGTCCTGTCCAGTCAGTTAGTCAGTCAAGCAGTCAGTCAGGCAGTCAAGCAGTCAGTCAGTCAGTGTCAGTCAGTCATTTAGTCATTCAGTCAGTCAGTGATATAGTCAGTCAGACAGTCAAGCAGTCAGTCAGTCAGTCTCAGTCAGTCAGGTAGTCAGTCAGTCAGTCAGTCAGTCAGTCAGTCCAGTCTCAGTCAGTCAGGCAGTTAGTCAGTCAGTCTCGGTCAGTCAATGAGTCAGTCAGTCAGTCTCGGTCAGTCAGTGAGTCAGTCAGTCAGTCAGTATCAGTCAGTCAGTGAGTCAGTCTGTCAGTCAGGCAGTCTCAGTCAGGCAGTAAGACTCCGCTCGACAGAACTCCGATAGCCTAATGGCTAGACCGCTGGTCTTCCAAGCGAGTGGCCTGGGTTCGAGTCCCAGTCGGAGCGAATATCTTCAATGTATATATTTCTTTTCTAATTTGAAAATTCTTTTTTTTTTCAATTTCTTTCCTTTCCAAATATTGATTTTTTATGTAGGGAAGAAAATTCTGAGTCAGTTTAATTTTTCGACCGGCAGATTTCAAAGTGTTTAAATAAATAATTACCAAGGTGCATTTTTGTTTTTATTATATTTAAAACTCCGACCGACAGAGCTCCGATAGACTAATGGCTAGAGTGTTAGGCTTCCAAGCAAGTGGCCCTGGGTTCGAGTCCCAGCCTGAACGGAAATCTTCAATGTATATTTTTAGTTTCTAATTTGAAAATTCTTCTTCTTTTGTTTTAATTTTTCTCTTTTACAAGTATTGATTATTTATGTAGGGAAGAAAATTCTGAGTCAGTTTAATTTTTCAGACCGAAGATTACAAAGTGTTTAAATAAACAATTACCAAGGTGCATTTTTTGTTTTTATTATATTTAAAACTCCCACCGACAGCGCTCCCATAGACTAATGGCTAGAGTGTTAGGCTTCCAAGTAAGTGGCCCTGGGTTCGAGTCCCAGTCTGAACGAAAATCTTCAATGTATACTTTTAGTTTCTAATTTGAAAATTCTTCTTCTTTTTTTTTAATTTTTCTCTTTTACAAGTATTGATTATTTATGTAGGGAAGAAAATTCTGAGACAGTTTAATTTTTCGACCTGATAATTTCAAAGTGTTTGAATCAATAATTACCAAGGTGCATTTTTTGTTTTTATTATATTTAAGACTTCGAGCGACAGAGCTCCGGTAGCCTAATAGCTGGAGTGTTGGGCTTCCAAGCGAGTGGCCCTGGGTTCGAGTCCCAGCCTGAACGAAAATCTTCAATGTATATATTTCTTTTCTTATTTGAAAATTCTTTTTTTTTTTTTCAATTTCTTTCTTTTGCAGATATCGATTATTTATGTACGGAAGAAAATTCTGAGTCAGTTTAATTATTCGACCTGTAGATTTTAGATCAATAATTACCAAGGTGCATTTTTTGTTTTTATTATAATTAAGACACCGGAAAACCGAGATCCGATAGTCCATTGGCGAGAGCGTTGGGCTTCCATGCGTGTGGCCCTGGGTTCGAATCCCAGCCGGAAAGAAAATCTTAAATGCATATATTTCTTTCTCATTTGATAATTTTTTTTTATTTTTCCCTTTTGCGAAATCAGTCAGTCAGTCCGACAGTCAATCAGTCAGTCTCTGTCAGCCAGTCAGTCTGTCAGTCGGTCAGTCCAGTCCAGTCAGTCAGTCAAGCAGTCAGTCAGTCAGTCACTTAAGCAGTGAATCAGTCAGTTAGTCATTCAGTCAGTCAGTCAGTTAGTCATTTAGTCAGTCAGTCAGTTAGGCATCAGTCAGTCAGTCAGTCAGTCCAGTCAGTCAGTCACTCAGTCAGTCATTCAGTCAGTCTGTCAGTCAGTCAGTCAGTTAGTCATTCAGTCAGTCAGTCTCAGTCAGTCAGTCAGTCTGTCAGTCGGTCAGTCCAGACCAGTCAGTCAGTCAAGCAGTCAGTCATTCAGTCTCAGTCAGACAGTCAGTCAGTCCAATCAGTCAGTCACTCAGTCAGTTAGGCAGTCAGTCAGTCAGTCTCAGTCAGTCAGTTAGTCATTCAGTCAGTCTGTCAGTCAGGCAGTCTCAGTCAGGCAGTAAGACTCCGACCGACAGAACTCCGATAGCTAATGGCTGTACCGTTGGTCTTCCAAGCGAATGGCCTGGGTTCGAGTCCCAGCCGGAACTAATATCTTCAATGTATATAATTCTTTTCGAATTTGAAAATTCTTTTTTTTTTCAATTTTTTTCTTTTGCAAATATTGATTATTTATGTAGGGAAGAAAATTCTGAGTCAGTTTAATTTTTCGAAACGCGAAAAAGTGTTTAGATAAATAATTACCAAGGTGCATTTTTTGATTTTATTATATTTAAAACTCCGACCGTTAGAGCTCTGCTAGACTAATGGCTAGAGTGGTGGGCTTCCAAGCGAGTGGCCCTGGGTTCCAGTCCCAGCCTGCGCGAAAATCTTTAATTTATATTTTTAGTTTCTAATTTGAAAATTCTTCTTCTTTATTTTTTTAATTTTTCTCTTTTGCGAATATTGATTATTTATGTAGGGAGAAAAATTCTGAGTGAGTTTAATTATTCAACCTGTAGATTTCAAAGTGTTTGAATCAATAATTAAAAAGGTGCATTTTTTGTTTTTGTTATATTTAAGACTTCAATCGACAGAGCTCCGATAGCCTAATGGCTAGACCGTTGGGTTCCAAGCGCGTGGTACTGGGTTCGAGTCCCGGCCGGAACGAAAATCTTCAATGTATATGTTTCTTTTCTAATTTGAAGATTCTTTTTTTTTTTCAATTTCTTTCTTTTGCAATTATCGATTATTTATGTACGGAAGAAAATTCTGAGTCAGTTTAATCATTCGACCTTTAGATTTCAAAGATTTTAGATCAATAATTACCAAGGTGCATTTTTTGTTTTTATTATAATTAAGACACCGACGGACCGAGATCCGACAGTATATTGGCGAGAGCGTTGGGCTTCCATGCGTGTCGCCCTGGGTTCAAATCCCAGCCGGAAAGGAAATCTTAAATGCAAATATTTTTTTCTAATTTGATAATTCTTTTTTTTTATTTTTCCCTTTTGCGAAGTCAGTCAGTCAGTCCGACAGTCAATCAGACAAGCACTCAGTCATTCAGTCTCAGTCAGTCAGTCCAGTCAGTCAGTCACTCAGTCAGTCATTTAGTCTCAGTCAGTCAGTCATTCAGTCAGTCAGTCAGTCAGGCAGTCAGTCAGTCAATCAGTCGGTCAGTCCTGTCCAGTCAGTTAGTCAGTCAAGCAGTCAGTCAGTCTCAGTCAGTCAGTCAGTCAGTCAGTCAGTCCAGTCCAGTCTCAGTCAGTCAGTCAGTCAGTCTCGGTCAGTCAGTCAGTCAGTCATTCAGTCTGTCAGTCAGTCAGGCAGTCAGTCAGTCAGTCAGCCTTATTCAGTCAGTCTGTCAGTCAATCAGTCAGTCAGCCTTATTCAGTCAGTCTGTCAGTCAGTCAGTCGGTCAGTCCTGTCCAGTCAGTTAGTCAGTCAAGCAGCCAGTCAGGCAGTCAAGCAGTCAGTCAGTCAGTGTCAGTCAGTCATTTAGTCATTCAGTCAGTCAGTGAAATAGTCAGTGAGACAGTCAAGCAGTCAGTCAGTCAGTCTCGGTCAGTCAGTGAGTCAGTCAGTCAGTCTCGGTCAGTATATATTTTTAGTCTCTAATTTGAAAATTCTTCTTCTTTTTTTTTAATTTTTCTCTTTTACAAGTATTGATTATTTATGTAGGGAAGAAAATTCTGAGTCAGTTTAATTTTTCGACCCGCAGATTTCAAAGTGTTTGAATCAATAATTACCAAGGTGCATTTTTTGTTTTTATTATATTTAAAACTCCGACCGACAGAGCTCCGATAGCCTAATGGCTAGACCGTTGGTCTTCCAAGCAAGTGGCCTGGGTTCGACTCCGCGCCGGAACGAATACCTTCAATGTATATATTTCTTTTCTAATTTGAAAATTCTTCTTTTTTTCAATTTCTTTCTTTTGCAACTATCGATTATTTTTGTAGGGAAGAAAATTCTGAGTCAGTTTAATTATTCGACCTGTAAATTTCAAAGTGTTTGAATCAATAATTACCAAGGTGCATTTTTTGTTTTTATTATATTTAACCCTTACAGGCGCGGGTCATTAAAATTTTAGAAATATAATAAGAAAACAAAAGGGATGGGATAAATTGGTTATTTGGACATAGATTTTAGAGTCAAAATTTTTTTAAAATTCACCCCTCCAGTGGGGGTGGTGTCCCCGTTTGTGACCACCGCCCTCCTAGAGCAGAAATTGTTTTCTGAAGTGGTTATGCTTACCTCGTATGACAATTGGAGTAATTTAAAATATTTTAAGCTCTTAAGCATTTTTACTAATTATTTCAATAATTTATGCCATTAAGAACATTTAGAACACAAAATTCAATATTTTTACTATGAAAATTCCAAGATAAAGATAAAGTAAAATTCAAGAAAGTTCATATAGATTATATAAAATTATCTATATAAGCAATTTGAAATGTTAAAAATATTTTTGGCACATTGATCTTGCTTTATGTGCATTCCCTTTGAGCTATAAAATATTAAATGAAAAAATACGACTGTATAATACCATTTACAGAAAAAATAATATCAAAGCTGATAATAAAAAAAGTATACAACTGTCTGGTAGGAAAAGCAGATCTCAAATGCGTGCAGTCATGGACCTTCAAATTCACCTGTTCTGGGTCAAGAATCCAAAATAAATAAACAAAAGCCCATTGTAAACTATTCTTTTGGTCCCCCTTTTCTGAAATGTATCAAATTACATCTTTCACCCACAACAGTGAGATCAATGCTCTAGACGGGCGGTGTCCACATTTGGGGACACCTGGAAAGAAGCTTTGTTTATGCATTCAAAAATGAACTCGAATCTTTTGCAAAATTATGATTGATTAGCCAGGATTCCTGAGGGAAAATGGTTGACTAATTTAGTTTATGGTGTAAATTTTAAGATCTTGAAAAAAATATTGTATTTGAGCTTGAAAATCGAGGTATTTTAAACAAGAAATTAAGCCAACAAAAAGAGTCATATTTAATAGTGCTGCCATCTGTGTGCATTAAAGAGAAATAAAAGCAACAAATGCAGCGATTTATGGAGTTTTAAAGAAAAAACTTTTTTTAAGGAAATTTTTAAAATTGGTGTCCCTTTTTGTGACCACCGAGCCGGAAAGTGTTAAGACTTCCATCGACAGAGCTCCGATAGCCTAATGGCTAGACCGTTGGGTTCCAAGAGCGTGGTACTGGGTTCGAGTCCCGGCCGGAACGAAAGTCTTCAATGTATATATTTCTTTTTTAATTTGAAAATTCTTTTTTTTTCATTTTCTTTCTTTTGCAAATATCGATTATTTATGTACGGAAGAAAATTCTGAGGCAGTTTAATTATTCGACCTGTAGATTTCAAAGATTTTAGATCAATAATTACCAAGGTGCATTTTTTGTTTTTATTATAATTAAGACACCGGCCAACCGAGATCCGATAGTCCATTGGCGAGAGCGTTGGGCTTCCATGCGTGTGGCCCTGGGTTCGAATCCCAGCCTGAAGGAAAATCCTAAATGCATGTATTTTTTTCTAATTTTATAATTTTTTTTTATTTTTCCCTTTTGCGAAGTCAGTCAGTCAGTCCGACAGTCAATCAGTCAGTCTCTGTCAACCAGTCAGTCTGTCAGTCGGTCAGTCCAGTCCAGTCAGTCAGTCAAGCAGTCAGTCAGTCAGTCACTTAAGCAGCCAATCAGTCAGTTTGTCATTCAGTCACTCAGTCAGTTAGTCATTCAGTCAGTCAGTCAAGCAATTTAGTCACTTAGTCTCTGTCAGTTAGTCATTCAGTCAGTCAGTCAGTCGGGCAGTCAGTCAGTCACTCAGTCTCATTCAGTCAGTCTGTCAGTCAGTCAGTCAGTTAGTCATTCAGTCAGTCAGTCTCAGTCAGTCAGTCAGTCTGTCAGTCGGTCAGTCCAGACCAGTCAGTCAGTCAAGCAGTCAGTCATTTAGTCTCAGTCAGACAGTCAGTCAGTCCAATCAGTCAGTTACTCAGTCAGTTAGGCAGTCAGTCAGTCAGTCTCAGTCAGTCAGTTAGGCATTCAGCCAGTCAGTCAAGCAGTCAGTCATTTAGTCTCAGTCAGTCAGTCAGTCAGTCCAGTCCAGTCTCAGTCAGTCAGGCAGTCAGTCAGTCAGTCTCGGTCAGTCAGTGAGTCTGTCAGTCAATCAGTATCAGTCAGTCAGTCAGTATCAGTCAGTCAGTCAGTCAGTCAGTCAGTATCACTCAGTCATTCAGTCAGTCTGTCAGTCAGGCAGTCTCAGTCAGGCAGTAAGACTCCGACCGACAGAACTCCGATAGCTAATGGCTAGACCGTTGGTCTTCCAAGCGAATGGCCTGGGTTCGACTCCCAGCCGGAACGAATATCTTCAATGTATATATTTCTCTTCGAATTTGAAATTTCTTTTTTTTTTTTCAATTTTTTTCTTTTGCAAATATTGATTATTTATGCAGGGAAGAAAATTCTGAATCAATTTAATTTTTCGAAACGCGAAAAAGTGTTTAGATAAATAATTACCAAGGTGCATTTTTTGATTTTATTATATTTAAAAGTTAGATCGTCAGAGCTCTGCTAGACTAATGGCTAGAGTGGTGGGCTTCCAAGCGAGTGGCCATGGGTTCGAGTCCCAGCCTGCGCGAAAATCTTCAATTCATATTTTTAGTTTCTAATTTGAAAATTCTTCTTCTTTTTTTTCAATTTTTCTCTTTTGCGAATATTGATTATTTATGTAGGGAGAAAAATTCTGAGTCAGTTTAATTATTCTACCTGTAGATTTCAAAGTGTTTGAATCAATAATTAAAAAGGTGCATTTTTTGTTTTTATTATAATTAAGACACCGACCAACAGAGATCCTATAGTATATTGGCGAGAGCGTTGGGCTTCCATGCGTGTCGCCCTGGGTTCAAATCCCAGGCGGAAAGGAAATCTTAAATGCAAATATTTTTTTCTAATTTGATAATTCTTTTTTTTTTATTTTTCCCTTTTGCGAAGTCAGTCAGTCAGTCCGACAGTCAATCAGTCAAGCACTCAGTCATTCAGTCTCAGTCAGTCAGTCATTCAGTCAGTCAGTCAGTCAGTCAGTCAGTCAGTCAGTCAGTCAGTCGGTCAGTCCTGTCCAGTAAGTTAGTCAGTCAAGCAGTCAGTCAGTCTGTCAGTCAGTCTCAGTCAGTCAGTCTGTCAGTCAGTCAGTCCAGTCCAGTTTCAGTCAGTCAGTCAGTCAGTCACAGTCAGTCAGTCAGTCAGTCAGTCAGTCAGTCAGTCAACCTTATTCGGTCAGTCTGTCAGTCAGTCAGTCAGTCAGCCTTATTCAGTCAGTCTGTCAGTCAGTCAGTCGGTCAGTCCTGTCCAGTCAGTTAGTCAGTCAAGCAGTCAGTCAGGCAGTCAAGCAGTCAGTCAGTCAGTGTCAGTCAGTCATTTAGTCATTCAGTCAGTCAGTGATATAGTCAGTCAGACAGTCAAGCAGTCAGTCAGTCAGTCTCAGTCAGTCAGGTAGTCAGTCAGTCAGTCAGTCAGTCAGTCAGTCCAGTCTCAGTCAGTCAGGCAGTTAGTCAGTCAGTCTCGGTCAGTCAATGAGTCAGTCAGTCAGTCTCGGTCAGGCAGTTAGTCAGTCAGTCTCGGTCAGTCAATGAGTCAGTCAGTCAGTCTCGGTCAGTCAGTGAGTCAGTCAGTCAGTCAGTATCAGTCAGTCAGTGAGTCAGTCTGTCAGTCAGGCAGTCTCAGTCAGGCAGTAAGACTCCACTCGACAGAACTCCGATAGCCTAATGGCTAGACCGCTGGTCTTCCAAGCGAGTGGCCTGGGTTCGAGTCCCAGTCGGAGCGAATATCTTCAATGTATATATTTCTTTTCTAATTTGAAAATTCTTTTTTTTTTCAATTTCTTTCCTTTCCAAATATTGATTTTTTATGTAGGGAAGAAAATTCTGAGTCAGTTTAATTTTTCGACCGGCAGATTTCAAAGTGTTTAAATAAATAATTACCAAGGTGCATTTTTGTTTTTATTATATTTAAAACTCCGACCGCCAGAGCTCCGATAGACTAATGGCTAGAGTGTTAGGCTTCCAAGCAAGTGGCCCTGGGTTCGAGTCCCAGCCTGAACGGAAATCTTCAATGTATATTTTTAGTTTCTAATTTGAAAATTCTTCTTCTTTTGTTTTAATTTTTCTCTTTTACAAGTATTGATTATTTATGTAGGGAAGAAAATTCTGAGTCAGTTTAATTTTTCAGACCGAAGATTACAAAGTGTTTAAATAAACAATTACCAAGGTGCATTTTTTGTTTTTATTATATTTAAAACTCCCACCGACAGCGCTCCCATAGACTAATGGCTAGAGTGTTAGGCTTCCAAGTAAGTGTCCCTGGGTTCGAGTCCCAGTCTGAACGAAAATCTTCAATGTATACTTTTAGTTTCTAATTTGAAAATTCTTCTTTTTTTTTTATTTTTCTCTTTTGCGAATATTGATTATTTATGTAGGGAGAAAATTTCTGAGTCAGTTTAATTATTCGACCTCATAATTTCAAAGTGTTTGAATCAATAATTACCAAGGTGCGATTTTTGTTTTTATTATATTCAAGACTTCTATCGACAGAGCTCCGATAGCCTAATGGCTAGACCGTTGGGTTCCAAGCGTGTGGTATTGGGTTCGAGTAGTGGCCGGAACGAAAATCTTCAACGTATATATGTCTTTTCTAATTTGAAGATTCTTTTTTTTTTCATTTTCTTTCTTTTGCAAATATCGATTATTTATGTACGGAAAAAAATTCTGAGTCAGTTTAATTATTCGACCTGTAGATTTCAAAGATTTTAGATCAATAATTACCAAGGTGCATTGTTTGTTTTTATTATATTTAAGACTTCCATCGACAGAGCTCCGATAGCCTAATCGCTAGACCGTTGGGTTCCAAGCGCGTGGTACAGGGTTCGAGTCCCGGCCGGAACGAAAATCTTCAATGTATATATTTCTTTTCTAATTTGAAAATTCTTTTTTTTTTCATTTTCTTTCTTTTGCAAATATCGATTATTTATGTACGGAAGAAAATTCTGAGTCAGTTTAAATATTCGACCTGTAGATTTCAAAGATTTTAGATCAATAATTACCAAGGTGCATTTTTTGTTTTTATTATAATTAAGACACCGGCCAACCGAGATCCGATAGTCCATTGGCGAGAGTGTTGGGCTTCCGTGCGTGTGGCCGTGGGTTCGAATCCCAGCCGGAAAGAAAATCTTAAATGCATGTGTTTTTTTCTAATTTAATAATTTTTTTTTATTTTTCCCTTTTGCGAAGTCAGTCAGTCAGTCCGACAGTCAATCAGTCAGTCTCTGTCAGCCAGTCAGTCTGTCAGTCGGTCAGTCCAGTCCAGTCAGTCAGTCAAGCAGTCAGTCAGTCAGTCACTTAAGCAGTCAATCAGTCAGTTTGTCATTCAGTCACTCAGTCAGTTAGGCAGTCAGTCATTCAGTCAGTCAGTCTCAGACAGTCAGTTAGTCATTCAGTCAGTCAGTCTCAGACAGTCAGTTAGTCATTCAGTCAGTCAGTCAAGCAATTTAGTCACTTAGTCTCAGTCAGTTAGTCATTCAGTCAGTCAGTCAGTCGGGCAGTCAGTCAGTCACTCAGCCTCATTCAGTCAGTCTGTCAGTCAGTCAGTCAGTTAGTCATTCAGTCAGTCAATCTGAGTCAGTCCGTCTGTCTGTCAGTCGGTCAGTCCAGACCAGTCAGTCAGTCAAGCAGTCAGTCATTCAGTCTCAGTCAGACAGTCAGTCAGTCCAATCAGTCAGTCACTCAGTCAGTTAGGCAGTCAGTCAGTCAGTCTCAGTCAGTCAGTTAGGTATTCAGCCAGTCAGTCAAGCAGTCAGTCATTTAGTCTCAGTCAGTCAGTCAGTCAGTCCAGTCCAGTCTCAGTCAGTCAGGCAGTCAGTCAGTCAGTCTCGGTCAGTCAGTGAGTCAGTCAGTCAATCAGTATCAGTCAGTCAGTCAGTATCAGTCAGTCAGTCAGTATCAGTCAGTCATTCAGTCAGTCTGTCAGTCAGGCAGTCTCAGTCAGGCAGTAAGACTCCGACCGACAGAACTCCGATAGCTAATGGCTAGACCGTTGGTCTTCCAAACGAATGGCCTGGGTTCGAGTCCCAGCCGGAACGAATATCTTCAATATACATATTTCTTTTCGAATTTGAAATTTCTTTTTTTTTCAATTTTTTTCTTTTGCGAATATTGATTATTTATGTAGGGAAGAAAATTCTTAGTCAGTTTAATTTTTCGAAACGCGAAAAAGTGTTTAGATAAATAATTACCAAGGTGCATTTTTTGATTTTATTATATTTAGAACTACGATCGTCAGAGCTCTGCTAGACTAATGGCTAGAGTGGTGGGTTTCCAAGCGAGTGGTCCTGGGTTCAAGTCCCAGCCTGCGCGAAAATCTTCAATTTTTATTTTTAGTTTCTAATTTGAAAATTCTTCTTCTTTTTTTTAAATTTTTCTCTTTTGCGAATATTGATTATTTATGTAGGGAGAAAAATTCTGAGTCAGTTTAATTATTCGACCTGATAATTTCAAAGTGTTTGAATCAATAATTACCAAGGTGCATTTTTTGTTTTTATTATATTTAAGACTTCCATCGACAGAACTCCAATAGCCTAATGGCTAGACTGTTGGGTTCCAAGCGTGTGGTGTTGGGTTCGAGTCCCGGCCGGAACGAAAATCTTCAATGTATATATTTCTTTTCTAATTTGAAAATTCTTTTTTTTTTTCATTTTCTTTCTTTTGCAAATATCGATTATTTATGTACGGAAGAAAATTCTGAGTCAGTTTAATTATTCGACCTGTAGATTTCAAAGATTTTAGATCAATAATTACCAAGGTGCATTTTTTGTTTTTATTATAATTAAGACACCGGCCAACCGAGATCCGATAGTCCATTGGCGAGAGCGTTGGGCTTCCATGCGTGTGGCCCTGGGTTCGAATCCCAGCCGGAAAGAAAATCTTAAATGCATGTATTTTTTTCTAATTTTATAATTTTTTTTATTTTTCCCTTTTGCGAACTCAGTCAGTCAGTCCGACAGTCAATCAGTCAGTCTCTGTCAACCAGTCAGTCTGTCAGTCGGTCAGTCCAGTCCAGTCAGTCAGTCAAGCAGTCAGTCAGTCAGTCACTTAAGCAGTCAATCAGTCTGTTTGTCATTCAGTCACTCAGTCAGTTAGTCATTCAGTCAGTCAGTCAAGCAATTTAGTCACTTAGTCTCAGTCAGTTAGTCATTCAGTCAGTCAGTCAGTCGGGCAGTCAGTCAGTCACTCAGTCTCATTCAGTCAGTCTGTCAGTCAGTCAGTCAGTTAGTCATTCAGTCAGTCAGTCTCAGTCAGTCAGTCAGTCTGTCAGTCGGTCAGTCCAGACCAGTCAGTCAGTCAAGCAGTCAGTCATTTAGTCTCAGTCAGACAGTCAGTCAGTCCAGTCCAGTCTCAGTCAGTCAGGCAGTCAGTCAGTCAGTCTCGGTCAGTCAGTGAGTCTGTCAGTCAGTCTGTATCACTCAGTCATTCAGTCAGTCTGTCAGTCAGGCAGACTCAGTCAGGCAGTAAGACTCCGACCGACAGAACTCCGATAGCTAATGGCTAGACCGTTGGTCTTCCAAGCGAATGGCCTGGGTTCGACTCCCAGCCGGAACGAATATCTTCAATGTATATATTTCTCTTCGAATTTGAAATTTCTTTTTTTTTTCAATTTTTTTCTTTTGCAAATATTGATTATTTATGCAGGGAAGAAAATTCTGAATCAGTTTAATTTTTCGAAACGCGAAAAAGTGTTTAGATAAATAATTACCAAGGTGCATTTTTTGATTTTATTATATTTAAAACTTAGATCGTCAGAGCTCTGCTAGACTAATGGCTAGAGTGGTGGGCTTCCAAGCGAGTGGCCGTGGGTTCGAGTCCCAGCCTGCGCGAAAATCTTCAATTTATATTTTTAGTTTCTAATTTGAAAATTCTTCTTCTTTTTTTTTCAATTTTTCTCTTTTGCGAATATTGATTATTTATGTAGGGAGAAAAATTCTGAGTCAGTTTAATTATTCGACCTGTAGATTTCAAAGTGTTTGAATCAATAATTAAAAAGGTGCATTTTTTGTTTTTATTATATTTAAGACTTCAAGCGACAGAGCTCCGATAGCCTAATGGCTAGACCGTAGGGTTCCAAGCGCGTGGTACTGGGTTCGAGTCCCGGCCGGAACGAAAATCTTCAATGTATATATTTCTTTTCTAATTTGAAGATTCTTTTTTTTTTAATTTCTTTCTTTTGCATAATCGATTATTTATGTGCGGAAGAAAATTCTGAGTCAGTTTAATCATTCGACCTTTAGATTTCAAAGATTTTAGATCAATAATTACCAAGGTGCATTTTTTGTTTTTATTATAATTAAGACACCGACCAGCAGAGATCCGATAGTATATTGGCGAGAGCGTTGGGCTTCCATGCGTGTCGCCCTGGGTTCAAATCCCAGGCGGAAAGGAAATCTTAAATGCAAATATTTTTTTCTAATTTGATAATTCTTTTTTTTTATTTTTCCCTTTTGCGAAGTCAGTCAGTCAGTCCGACAGTCAATCAGTCAAGCACTCAGTCATTCAGTCTCAATCAGTCAGTCCAGTCAGTCAGTCACTCAGTCAGTTAGGCAGTCAGTCTGTCAGTCTCAGTCAGTCAGTTAGTCCTTCAGCCAGTCAGTCAAGCAGTCAGTCATTTAGTCTCAGTCAGTCAGTCATTCAGTCAGTCAGTCAGTCAGTCAGTCAGTCAGTCGGTCAGTCCTGTCCAGTAAGTTAGTCAGTCAAGCAGTCAGTCAGTCTCAGTCAGTCAGTCTGTCAGTCAGTCTCAGTCAGTCAGTCTGTCAGTCAGTCAGTCCAGTCCAGTCTCAGTCAGTCAGTCAGTCAGTCAGTCAGTCAGTCAGGCAGTCAGTCAGTCAGTCAACCTTATTCGGTCAGTCTGTCAGTCAGTCAGTCAGTCAGCCTTATTCAGTCAGTCTGTCAGTCAGTCAGTCGGTCAGTCCTGTCCAGTCAGTTAGTCAGTCAAGCAGTCAGTCAGGCAGTCAAGCAGTCAGTCAGTCAGTGTCAGACAGTCATTTAGTCATTCAGTCAGTCAGTGATATAGTCAGTCAGACAGTCAAGCAGTCAGTCAGTCAGTCTCAGTCAGTCAGGTAGTCAGTCAGTCAGTCAGTCAGTCAGTCAGTCCAGTCTCAGTCAGTCAGGCAGTTAGTCAGTCAGTCTCGGTCAGTCAATGAGTCAGTCAGTCAGTCTCGGTCAGTCAGTGAGTCAGTCAGTCAGTCAGTATCAGTCAGTCAGTGAGTCAGTCTGTCAGTCAGGCAGTCTCAGTCAGGCAGTAAGACTCCGCTCGACAGAACTCCGATAGCCTAATGGCTAGACCGCTGGTCTTCCAAGCGAGTGGCCGTGGGTTCGAGTCCCAGCCTGCGCGAAAATCTTCAATTTATATTTTTAGTTTCTAATTTGAAAATTCTTCTTCTTTTTTTTCAATTTTTCTCTTTTGCGAATATTGATTATTTATGTAGGGAGAAAAATTCTGAGTGAGTTTAATTATTCAACCTGTAGATTTCAAAGTGTTTGAATCAATAATTAAAAAGGTGCATTTTTTGTTTTTATTATATTTAAGACTTCAATCGACAGAGTTCCGATAGCCTAATGGCTAGACCGTTAGATTCCAAGCGCGTGGTACTGGGTTCGAGTCCCGGCCGGAACGAAAATCTTCAATGTATATATTTCTTTTCTAATTTGAAGATTCTTTTTCTTTTCAATTTCTTTCTTTTGCAATTATCGATTATTTATGTACGGAAGAAAATTCTGAGTCAGTTTAATCATTCGACCTTTAGATTTCAAAGATTTTAGATCAATAATTACCAAGGTGCATTTTTTGTTTTTATTATAATTAAGACACTGACGGACCGAGATCCGACAGTATATTGGCGAGAGCGTTGGGCTTCCATGCGTGTCGCCCTGGGTTCAAATCCCAGCCGGAAAGGAAATCTTAAATGCAAATATTTTTTTCTAATTTGATAATTCTTTTTTTTTATTTTTCCCTTTTGCGAAGTCAGTCAGTCAGTCCGACAGTCAATCAGACAAGCACTCAGTCATTCAGTCTCAGTCAGTCAGTCCAGTCAGTCAGTCACTCAGTCAGTTAGGCAGTCAGTCAGTCAGTCTCAGTCAGTCAGTCATTCAGTCAGCCAGTCAGTCAGTCAATCAGTCAGTCAGTCAATCAGTCAGTCATTTAGTCTCAGTCAGTCAGTCATTCAGTCAGTCAGTCAGTCAGGCAGTCAGTCAGTCAATCAGTCGGTCAGTCCTGTCCAGTCAGTTAGTCAGTCAAGCAGTCAGTCAGTCTCAGTCAGTCAGTCAGTCAGTCAGTCAGTCCAGTCCAGTCTCAGTCAGTCAGTCAGTCAGTCAGTCAGTCAGTCTCGGTCAGTCAGTCAGTCAGTCATTCAGTCAGTCAGGCAGTCAGTCAGTCAGTCAGCCTTATTCAGTCAGTCTGTCAGTCAATCAGTCAGTCAGCCTTATTCAGTCAGTCTGTCAGTCAGTCAGTCGGTCAGTCCTGTCCAGTCAGTTAGTCATTCAGCCAGTCGGTCAAGCAGTCAGTCATTTAGTCTCAGTCAGTCAGTCAGTTAGTCAAACAGTCAGTTAGTCAAACAGTCAGTCAGTCTCAGTCAGTCAGTCAGTCTGTCAGTCGGTCAGTCCAGACCAGTCAGTCAGTCAAGCAGTCAGTCATTCAGTCTCAGTCAGACAGTCAGTCAGTCCAATCAGTCAGTCACTCAGTCAGTTAGGCAGTCAGTCTGTCAGTCTCACTCAGTCAGTTAGTCATTCAGCCAGTCAGTCAAGCAGTCAGTCATTTAGTCTCAGTCAGTCAGTCAGTCAGTCCAGTCCAGTCTCAGTCAGTCAGGCAGTCTCGGTCAGTCAGTCAGTCTCGGTCAGTGAGTGAGTCAGTCAGTCAGTCAGTATCAGTCAGTCAGTCAGTATCAGTCAGTCATTCAGTCAGTCTGTCAGTCAGGCAGTCTCAGTCAGGGAGTAAGACTCCGAACGACAGAACTCCGATAGCTAATGGCTAGACCGTTGGTCTTCCAAGCGAATGGCCTGGGTTCGAGTCCCAGCCGGAACGAATATCTTCAATGTATATATTTCTTTTCGAATTCGAAAATTCTTTTTTTTTTCAATTTTTTTCTTTTGCAAATATTGATTATTTATGTAGGGAAGAAAATTCTGAGTCAGTTTAATTTTTCAAAACGCAGAATTCAAAGTGTTTAGATAAATAATTACGAAAGTGCATTTTTTGATTTTATTATATTTAAAACTCCGACCGTCAGAGCTCTGCTAGACTAATGGCTAGAGTGGTGGGCTTCCAAGCGAGTGGCCCTGTGTTCCAGTCCCAGCCTGCGCGAAAATCTTCAATTTATATTTTTAGTTTCTAATTTGAAAATTCTTCTTCTTTTTTTTTAATTTTTCTCTTTTGCGAATATTGATTATTTATGTAGGGAGAAAAATTCTGAGTGAGTTTAATTATTCAACCTGTAGATTTCAAAGTGTTTGAATCAATAATTAAAAAGGTTCATTTTTTGTTTTTATTATATTTAAGACTTCAATTGACAGAGCTCCGATAGCCTAATGGCTAGACCGTTGGATTCCAAGCGCGTGGTACTGGGTTCGAGTCCCGGCCGGAACGAAAATCTTCAATGTATATATTTCTTTTCTAATTTGAAGATTCTTTTTTTTTTTTCAATTTCTTTCTTTTGCAATTATCGATTATTTATGTACGGAAGAAAATTCTGAGTCAGTTTAATCATTCGACCTTTAGCTTTCAAAGATTTTAGATCAATAATTACCAAGGTGCATTTTTTGTTTTTATTATAATTAAGACACCGACGGACCGAGATCCGACAGTATATTGGCGAGAGCGTTGGGCTTCCATGCGTGTCGCCCTGGGTTCAAATCCCAGCCGGAAAGGAAATCTTAAATGCAAATATTTTTTTCTAATTTGATAATTCTTTTTTTTTATTTTTCCCTTTTGCGAAGTCAGTCAGTCAGTCCGACAGTCAATCAGACAAGCACTCAGTCATTCAGTCTCAGTCAGTCAGTCCAGTCAGTCAGTCACTCAGTCAGTTAGGCAGTCAGTCAGTCAGTCTCAGTCAGTCAGTCATTCAGTCAGCCAGTCAGTCAGTCAATCAGTCAGTCAGTCAATCAGTCAGTCATTTAGTCTCAGTCAGTCAGTCATTCAGTCAGTCAGTCAGTCAGTCAATCAGTCGGTCAGTCCTGTCCAGTCAGTTAGTCAGTCAAGCAGTCAGTCAGTCTCAGTCAGTCAGTCAGTCAGTCAGTCTCAGTCAGTCAGTCAGTCAGTCAGTCAGTCCAGTCCAGTCTCAGTCAGTCAGTCAGTCAGTCTCGGTCAGTCAGTCAGTCAGTCATTCAGTCTGTCAGTCAGTCAGGCAGTCAGTCAGTCAGTCAGCCTTATTCAGTCAGTCTGTCAGTCAATCAGTCAGTCAGCTTTATTCAGTCAGTCTGTCAGTCAGTCAGTCGGTCAGTCCCGTCCAGTCAGTTAGTCATTCAGCCAGTCGGTCAAGCAGTCAGTCATTTAGTCTCAGTCAGTCAGTCAGTTAGTCAAACAGTCAGTCAGTCTCAGTCAGTCAGTCAGTCTGTCAGTCGGTCAGTCCAGACCAGTCAGTCAGTCAAGCAGTCAGTCATTCAGTCTAAGTCAGACAGTCAGTCAGTCCAATCAGTCAGTCACTCAGTCAGTTAGGCAGTCAGTCTGTCAGTCTCACTCAGTCGGTTAGTCATTCAGCCAGTCAGTCAAGCAGTCAGTCATTTAGTCTCAGTCAGTCAGTCAGTCAGTCAGTCCAGTCTCAGTCAGTCAGGCAGTCAGTCAGTCAGTCTCGGTCAGTCAGTGAGTCAGTCAGTCAATCAGTATCAGTCAGTCAGTCAGTATCAGTCAGTCATTCAGTCAGTCTGTCAGTCAGGCAGTCTCAGTCAGGGAGTAAGACTCCGAACGACAGAACTCCGATAGCTAATGGCTAGACCGTTGGTCTTCCAAGCGAATGGCCTGGGTTCGAGTCCCAGCCGGAACGAATATCTTCAATGTATATATTTCTTTTCGAATTCGAAAATTCTTTTTTTTTTCAATTTTTTTCTTTTGCAAATATTGATTATTTATGTAGGGAAGAAAATTCTGAGTCAGTTTAATTTTTCAAAACGCAGAATTCAAAGTGTTTAGATAAATAATTACTAAAGTGCATTTTTTGATTTTATAATATTTAAAACTCCGACCGTCAGAGCTCTGCTAGACTAATGGCTAGAGTGGTGGGCTTCCAAGCGAGTGGCCCTGGGTTCCAGTCCCAGCCTGCGCGAAAATCTTCAATTTATATTTTTAGTTTCTAATTTGAAAATTCTTCTTCTTTTTTTTTTTAATTTTTCTCTTTTGCGAATATTGATTATTTATGTAGGGAGAAAAATTCTGAGTGAGTTTAATTATTCAACCTGTAGATTTCAAAGTGTTTGAATCAATAATTAAAAAGGAGCATTTTTTGTTTTTATTATATTTAAGACTTCAATTGACAGAGCTCCGATAGCCTAATGGCTAGACCGTTGGATTCCAAGCGCGTGGTACTGGGTTCGAGTCCCGGCCGGAACGAAAATCTTCAATGTATATATTTCTTTTCTAATTTGAAGATTCTTTTTTTTTTTCAATTTCTTTCTTTTGCAATTATCGATTATTTATGTACGGAAGAAAATTCTGAGTCAGTTTAATCATTCGACCTTTAGATTTCAAAGATTTTAGATCAATAATTACCAAGGTGCATTTTTTGTTTTTATTATAATTAAGACACCGACGGACCGAGATCCGACAGTATATTGGCGAGAGCGTTGGGCTTCCATGCGTGTCGCCCTGGGTTCAAATCCCAGCCGGAAAGGAAATCTTAAATGCAAATATTTTTTTCTAATTTGATAATTCTTTTTTTTTATTTTTCCCTTTTGCGAAGTCAGTCAGTCAGTCCGACAGTCAATCAGACAAGCACTCAGTCATTCAGTCTCAGTCAGTCAGTCCAGTCAGTCAGTCACTCAGTCAGTTAGGCAGTCAGTCAGTTAGTCTCAGTCAGTCAGTCATTCAGTCAGCCAGTCAGTCAGTCAATCAGTCAGTCAGTCAATCAGTCAGTCATTTAGTCTCAGTCAGTCAGTCATTCAGTCAGTCAGTCAGTCAGGCAGTCTGTCAGTCAATCAGTCGGTCAGTCCTGTCCAGTCAGTTAGTCAGTCAAGCAGTCAGTCAGTCTCAGTCAGTCAGTCAGTCAGTCAGTCAGTCCAGTCCAGTCTCAGTCAGTCAGTCAGTCAGTCTCGGTCAGTCAGTCAGTCAGTCATTCAGTCTGTCAGTCAGTCAGGCAGTCAGTCAGTCAGTCAGCCTTATTCAGTCAGTCTGTCAGTCAATCAGTCAGTCAGCCTTATTCAGTCAGTCTGTCAGTCAGTCAGTCGGTCAGTCCTGTCCAGTCAGTTAGTCAGTCAAGCAGCCAGTCAGGCAGTCAAGCAGTCAGTCAGTCAGTGTCAGTCAGTCATTTAGTCATTCAGTCAGTCAGTGAAATAGTCAGTGAGACAGTCAAGCAGTCAGTCAGTCAGTCTCGGTCAGTCAGTGAGTCAGTCAGTCAGTCTCGGTCAGTCAGTGAGTCAGTCAGTCACTCAGTCAGTTAGGCAGTCAGTCAGTTAGTCTCAGTCAGTCAGTCATTCAGTCAGCCAGTCAGTCAGTCAATCAGTCAGTCAGTCAATCAGTCAGTCATTTAGTCTCAGTCAGTCAGTCATTCAGTCAGTCAGTCAGTCAGGCAGTCTGTCAGTCAATCAGTCGGTCAGTCCTGTCCAGTCAGTTAGTCAGTCAAGCAGTCAGTCAGTCTCAGTCAGTCAGTCAGTCAGTCAGTCAGTCCAGTCCAGTCTCAGTCAGTCAGTCAGTCAGTCTCGGTCAGTCAGTCAGTCAGTCATTCAGTCTGTCAGTCAGTCAGGCAGTCAGTCAGTCAGTCAGCCTTATTCAGTCAGTCTGTCAGTCAATCAGTCAGTCAGCCTTATTCAGTCAGTCTGTCAGTCAGTCAGTCGGTCAGTCCTGTCCAGTCAGTTAGTCAGTCAAGCAGCCAGTCAGGCAGTCAAGCAGTCAGTCAGTCAGTGTCAGTCAGTCATTTAGTCATTCAGTCAGTCAGTGAAATAGTCAGTGAGACAGTCAAGCAGTCAGTCAGTCAGTCTCGGTCAGTCAGTGAGTCAGTCAGTCAGTCTCGGTCAGTCAGTGAGTCAGTCAGTCAGTCAGTATCAGTCAGTCAGTGAGTCAGTCTGTCAGTCAGGCAGTCTCAGTCAGGCAGTCAGTCAGTCTTTCAGTCAGGCAGTGAGTCAGTCTGTCAGTCAGGCAGTGAGTCAGTCTGTCAGTCAGGCAGTCTCAGTCAGGCAGTAAGACTCCGCTCGACAGGACTCCGATAGCCTGATGGCTAGACCGCTGGTCTTCCAAGCGAATGGTCTGGGTTCGAGTCCCAGCCGGAGCGAATATCTTCAATGTAAATATTTCTTTTCTAATTTGAAAATTCTTTTTTTTTTCAATTTCTTTCCTTTGCAAATATTGATTATTTATGTAGGGAAGAAAATTCTGAGTCAGTTTAATTTTTCGACCGGCAGATTTCAAAGTGTTTAAATAAATAATTAACCAAGGTGCATTTTTGTTTTTATTATATTTAAAACTCCGACCGAGAGAGTTCCGATAGACTAGTGGTTAGAGTGTTGGGCTTCCAAGCGAGTGGCCCTGGGTTCGAGTCCCAGCCTGAACGAAAATCTTCAGTATATATTTTTAGTTTCTAATTTGAAAATTCTTCTTCTTTTTTTTAATTTTTCTCTTTTACAAGTATTGATTATTTATGTAGGGAAGAAAATTCTGAGTCAGTTTAATTATTCGACCTGTAAATTTCAAAGTGTTTGAATCAATAATTACCAAGGTGCATTTTTTGTTTTTATTATATTTAACCCTTACAGGCGCGGGTCATTAAAATTTTAGAAATATAATAAAAAAACAAAAGGGATGGGATAAATTGGTTATTTGGACATAGATTTTAGAGTCAAATTTTTTTTTTAAGTTCACCCCCTCCAGTGGGGGTGGTGTCCCCGTTTGTGACCACCGCCCTCCTAGAGCAGAAATTGTTTTCTGAAGTGGTTATGCTTACCTCGTATGACAATTGGAGTAATTTCAAATATTTTAAGCTCTTAAGCATTTTTACTAATTATTTCAATAATTTATGCCATTAAGAACATTTAGAACACAAAATTCAATATTTTTACTATGAAAATTCCAAGATAAAGATAAAGTAAAATTCAAGAAAGTTCATATAGATTATATAAAATTATATATATAAGCAATTTGAAATGTTAAAAATATTTTTGGCACATTGATCTTGCTTTATGTGCATTCCCTTTGAGCTATAAAATATTAAATGAAAAAATACGACTGTATAATACCATTTACAGAAAAAATAATATCAAAGCTGATAATAAAAAAAGTATACAACTGTCTGGTAGGAAAAGCAGATCTCAAATGCGTGCAGTCATGGACCTTCAAATTCACCTGTTCTGGGTCAAGAACCCAAAATAAATAAACAAAAGCCCATTGTAAACTATTCTTTTGGTCCCCCTTTTCTGAAATGTATCAAATTACATCTTTCACCCACAACAGTGAGATCAATGCTCTAGACGGGCGGTGTCCACATTTGGGGACACCTGGAAAGAAGCTTTGTTTATGCATTCAAAAATGAACTCGAATCTTTTGCAAAATTATGATTGATTAGCCAGGATTCCTGAGGGAAAATGGTTGACTAATTTAGTTTATGGTGTAAATTTTAAGATCTTGAAAAAAATATTGTATTTGAGCTTGAAAATCGAGGTATTTTAAACAAGAAATTAAGCCAACAAAAAGAGTCATATTTAATAGTGCTGCCATCTGTGTGCATTAAAGAGAAATAAAAGCAACAAATGCAGCGATTTATGGAGTTTTAAAGAAAAAACTTTTTTTAAGGAAATTTTTAAAATTGGTGTCCCTTTTTGTGACCACCGAGCCGGAAAGTGTTAAGACTTCCATCGACAGAGCTCCGATAGCCTAATGGCTAGACCGTTGGGTTCCAAGAGCGTGGTACTGGGTTCGAGTCCCGGCCGGAACGAAAATCTTCAATGTATATATTTCTTTTTTAATTTGAAAATTCTTTTTTTTTTCATTTTCTTTCTTTTGCAAATATCGATTATTTATGTACGGAAGAAAATTCTGAGTCAGTTTAATTATTCGACCTGTAGATTTCAAAGATTTTAGATCAATAATTACCAAGGTGCATTTTTTGTTTTTATTATAATTAAGACACCGGCCAACCGAGATCCGATAGTCCATTGGCGAGAGCGTTGGGCTTCCATGCGTGTGGCCCTGGGTTCGAATCCCAGCCGGAAAGAAAATCCTAAATGCATGTATTTTTTTCTAATTTTATAATTTTTTTTTATTTTTCCCTTTTGCGAAGTCAGTCAGTCAGTCCGACAGTCAATCAGTCAGTCTCTGTCAACCAGTCAGTCTGTCAGTCGGTCAGTCCAGTCCAGTCAGTCAGTCAAGCAGTCAGTCAGTCAGTCACTTAAGCAGCCAATCAGTCAGTTTGTCATTCAGTCACTCAGTCAGTTAGTCATTCAGTCAGTCAGTCAAGCAATTTAGTCACTTAGTCTCAGTCAGTCAGTCAGTCGGGCAGTCAGTCAGTCACTCAGTCTCAGTCAGTCAGTCAGTCTGTCAGTCGGTCAGTCCAGACCAGTCAGTCAGTCAAGCAGTCAGTCATTTAGTCTCAGTCAGACAGTCAGTCAGTCCAGTCAGTCAGTCTCAGTCAGTCAGTTAGGCATTCAGCCAGTCAGTCAAGCAGTCAGTCATTTAGTCTCAGTCAGTCAGTCAGTCAGTCCAGTCCAGTCTCAGTCAGTCAGGCAGTCAGTCAGTCAGTCTCGGTCAGTCAGTGAGTCTGTCAGTCAATCAGTATCAGTCAGTCAGTATCAGTCAGTCAGTCAGTCAGTCAGTCAGTCAGTATCACTCAGTCATTCAGTCAGTCTGTCAGTCAGGCAGTCTCAGTCAGGCAGTAAGACTCCGACCGACAGAACTCCGATAGCTAATGGCTAGACCGTTGGTCTTCCAAGCGAATGGCCTGGGTTCGACTCCCAGCCGGAACGAATATCTTCAATGTATATATTTCTCTTCGAATTTGAAATTTCTTTTTTTTTTTTCAATTTTTTTCTTTTGCAAATATTGATTATTTATGCAGGGAAGAAAATTCTGAGTCAGTTTAATTTTTCGAAACGCGAAAAAGTGTTTAGATAAATAATTACCAAGGTGCATTTTTTGATTTTATTATATTTAAAACTTAGATCGTCAGAGCTCTGCTAGACTAATGGCTAGAGTGGTGGGCTTCCAAGCGAGTGGCCGTGGGTTCGAGTCCCAGCCTGCGCGAAAATCTTTAATTTATATTTTTAGTTTCTAATTTGAAAATTCTTCTTCTTTTTTTTCAATTTTTCTCTTTTGCGAATATTGATTATTTATGTAGGGAGAAAAATTCTGAGTCAGTTTAATTATTCGACCTGTAGATTTCAAAGTGTTTGAATCAATAATTAAAAAGGTGCATTTTTTGTTTTTATTATATTTAAGACTTCAATCGACAGAGCTCCGATAGCCTAATGGCTAGACCGTTGGGTTCCAAGCGCGTGGTACGGGGTTCGAGTCCCGGCCGGAACGAAAATCTTCAATGTATATATTTCTTTTCTAATTTGAAGATTCTTTTTTTTTTTAATTTCTTTCTTTTGCATAATCGATTTTTTATGTGCGGAAGAAAATTCTGAGTCAGTTTAATCATTCGACCTTTAGATTTCAAAGATTTTAGATCAATAATTACCAAGGTGCATTTTTTGTTTTTATTATAATTAAGACACCGACCGACAGAGATCCGATAGTATATTGGCGAGAGCGTTGGGCTTCCATGCGTGTCGCCCTGGGTTCAAATCCCAGGCGGAAATTAAATCTTAAATGCAAATATTTTTTTCTAATTTGATAATTCTTTTTTTTTTATTTTTCCCTTTTGCGAAGTCAGTCAGTCAGTCCGACAGTCAATCAGTCAAGCACTCAGTCATTCAGTCTCAGTCAGTCAGTCCAGTCAGTCAGTCACTCAGTCAGTTAGGCAGTCAGTCTGTCAGTCTCAGTCAGTCAGTTAGTCCTTCAGCCAGTCAGTCAAGCAGTCAGTCATTTAGTCTCAGTCAGTCAGTCATTCAGTCAGTCAGTCAGTCAGTCAGTCAGTCAGTCAGTCAGTCAGTCAGTCAGTCGGTCAGTCCTGTCCAGTAAGTTAGTCAGTCAAGCAGTCAGTCAGTCTGTCAGTCAGTCTCAGTCAGTCAGTCTGTCAGTCAGTCAGTCCAGTCCAGTCTCAGTCAGTCAGTCAGTCAGTCTCAGTCAGTCAGTCAGTCAGTCAGTCAGTCAGTCAGACAGTCAGTCAGTCAGTCAACCTTATTCGGTCAGTCTGTCAGTCAGTCAGTCAGTCAGCCTTATTCAGTCAGTCTGTCAGTCAGTCAGTCGGACAGTCCTGTCCAGTCAGTTAGTCAGTCAAGCAGTCAGTCAGGCAGTCAAGCAGTCAGTCAGTCAGTGTCAGTCAGTCATTTAGTCATTCAGTCAGTCAGTGATATAGTCAGTCAGACAGTCAAGCAGTCAGTCAGTCAGTCTCAGTCAGTCAGGTAGTCAGTCAGTCAGTCAGTCAGTCAGTCAGTCCAGTCTCAGTCAGTCAGGCAGTTAGTCAGTCAGTCCCGGTCAGTCAATGAGTCAGTCAGTCAGTCTCGGTCAGTCAGTGAGTCAGTCAGTCAGTCAGTATCAGTCAGTCAGTGAGTCAGTCTGTCAGTCAGGCATTCTCAGTCAGGCAGTAAGACTCCGCTCGACAGAACTCCAATAGCCTAATGGCTAGACCGCTGGTCTTCCAAGCGAGTGGCCTGGGTTCGAGTCCCAGTCGGAGCGAATATCTTCAATGTATATATTTCTTTTCTAATTTGAAAATTCTTTTTTTTTTCAATTTCTTTCCTTTCCAAATATTGATTTTTTATGTAGGGAAGAAAATTCTGAGTCAGTTTAATTTTTCGACCGGCAGATTTCAAAGTGTTTAAATAAATAATTACCAAGGTGCATTTTTGTTTTTATTATATTTAAAACTCCGACCGACAGAGCTCCGATAGACTAATGGCTAGAGTGTTAGGCTTCCAAGCAAGTGGCCATGGGTTCGAGTCCCAGCCTGAACGAAAATCTTCAATGTATATTTTTAGTTTCTAATTTGAAAATTCTTCTTCTTTTGTTTTAATTTTTCTCTTTTACAAGTATTGATTATTTATGTAGGGAAGAAAATTCTGAGTCAGTTTAATTTTTCAGACCGAAGATTACAAAGTGTTTAAATAAACAATTACCAAGGTGCATTTTTTGTTTTTATTATATTTAAAACTCCCACCGACAGCGCTCCCATAGACTAATGGCTAGAGTGTTAGGCTTCCAAGTAAGTGGCCCTGGGTTCGAGTCCCAGTCTGAACGAAAATCTTCAATGTATACTTTTAGTTTCTAATTTGAAAATTCTTCTTTTTTTTTTATTTTTCTCTTTTGCGAATATTGATTATTTATGTAGGGAGAAGAATTCTGAGTCAGTTTAATTATTCGACCTGATAATTTCAAAGTGTTTGAATCAATAATTACCAAGGTGCATTTTTTGTTTTTATTATATTTAAGACTTCTATCGACAGAGCTCCGATAGCCTAATGGCTAGACCGTTGGGTTCCAAGCGCGTGGTATTGGGTTCGAGTAGTGGCCGGAACGAAAATCTTCAATGTATATATGTCTTTTCTAAGTTGAAGATTCTTTTTTTTTTTTTCATTTTCTTTCTTTTGCAAATATCGATTATTTATGTACGGAAAAAAATTCTGAGTCAGTTTAATTATTCGACCTGTAGATTTCAAAGATTTTAGATCAATAATTACCAAGGTGCATTTTTTGTTTTTATTATATTTAAGACTTCCATTGACAGAGCTCCGATAGCCTAATCGCTAGACCGTTGGGTTCCAAGCGCGTGGTACAGGGTTCGAGTACCGGCCGGAACGAAAATCTTCAATGTATATATTTCTTTTCTAATTTGAAAATTCTTTTTTTTTTTTCATTTTCTTTCTTTTGCAAATATCGATTATTTATGTACGGAAGAAAATTCTGAGTCAGTTTAATTATTCGACCTGTAGATTTCAAAGATTTTAGATCAATAATTACCAAGGTGCATTTTTTGTTTTTATTATAATTAAGACACCGGTCAACCGAGATCCGATAGTCCATTGGCGAGAGCGTTGGGCTTCCATGCGTGTGGCCCTGGGTTCGAATCCCAGCCAAAAAGAAAATCTTAAATGCATGTGTTTTTTTCTAATTTAATATTTTTTTTTTATTTTTCCCTTTTGCGAAGTCAGTCAGTCAGTCCGACAGTCAATCAGTCAGTCTCTGTCAGCCAGTCAGTCTGTCAGTCGGTCAGTCCAGTCCAGTCAGTCAGTCAAGCAGTCAGTCAGTCAGTCACTTAAGCAGTCAATCAGTCAGTTTGTCATTCAGTCACTCAGTCAGTTAGGCAGTCAGTCATTCAGTCTCAGTCAGTCAGTCCAGTCAGTCAGTCACTCAGTCAGTCAGTCTCAGACAGTCAGTTAGTCATTCAGTCAGTCAGTCAAGCAATTTAGTCACTTAGTCTCAGTCAGTTAGTCATTCAGTCAGTCAGTCAGTCGGGCAGTCAGTCAGTCACTCAGCCTCATTCAGTCAGTCTGTCAGTCAGTCAGTCAGTTAGTCATTCAGTCAGTCAATCTGAGTCAGTCCGTCTGTCTGTCAGTCGGTCAGTCCAGACCAGTCAGTCAGTCAAGCAGTCAGTCATTCAGTCTCAGTCAGACAGTCAGTCAGTCCAATCAGTCAGTCACTCAGTCAGTTAGGCAGTCAGTCAGTCAGTCTCAGTCAGTCAGTTAGGTATTCAGCCAGTCAGTCAAGCAGTCAGTCATTTAGTCTCAGTCAGTCAGTCAGTCAGTCCAGTCCAGTCTCAGTCAGTCAGGCAGTCAGTCAGTCAGTCTCGGTCAGTCAGTGAGTCAGTCAGTCAATCAGTATCAGTCAGTCAGTCAGTATCAGTCAGTCAGTCAGTATCAGTCAGTCATTCAGTCAGTCTGTCAGTCAGGCAGTCTCAGTCAGGCAGTAAGACTCCGACCGACAGAACTCCGATAGCTAATGGCTAGACCGGTGGTCTTCCAAGCGAATGGCCTGGGTTCCAGTCCCAGCTGGAACGAATATCTTCAATATACATATTTCTTTTCGAATTTGAAATTTCTTTTTTTTTCAATTTTTTTCTTTTGCAAATATTGATTATTTATGTAGGGAAGAAAATTCTTAGTCAGTTTAATTTTTCGAAACGCGAAAAAGTGTTTAGACCAAGGTGCATTTTTTGATTTTATTATATTTAGAACTACGATCGTCAGAGCTCTGCTAGACTAATGGCTAGAGTGGTGGGTTTCCAAGCGAGTGGTCCTGGGTTCGAGTCCCAGCCTGCGCGAAAATCTTCAATTTTTATTTTTAGTTTCTAATTTGAAAATTCTTCTTCTTTTTTTTAAATTTTTCTCTTTTGCGAATATTGATTATTTATGTAGGGAGAAAAATTCTGAGTCAGTTTAATTATTCGACCTGATAATTTCAAAGTGTTTGAATCAATAATTACCAAGGTGCATTTTTTATTTTTTATTATATTTAAGACTTCCATCGACAGAGCTCCAATAGCCTAATGGCTAGACTGTTGGGTTCCAAGCGTGTGATGTTGGGTTCGAGTCCCGGCCGGAACGAAAATCTTCAATGTATATATTTCTTTTCTAAATTGAAGATTTTTTTTTTTTCATTTTCTTTCTTTTGCAAATATCGATTATTTATGTACGGAAGAAAATTCTGAGTCAGTTTAAATATTCGACCTGTAGATTTCAAAGATTTTAGATCAATAATTACCAAGGTGCATTTTTTGTTTTTATTATAATTAAGACACCGGCCAACCGAGATGCGATAGTCCATTGGCGAAAGCGTTGGGCTTCCATGCGTGTGGCCCTGGGTTCGAATCCCAGCCGGAATGAAAATCTTAAATGCATGTATTTTTTTCTAATTCGATAATTTTTTTGTATTTTTCCCTTTTGCGAAGTTAGTCAGTCAGTCCGACAGTCAATCAGTCAGTCAGTCAGTCCAATCAGTCAGTCACTCAGTCAGTTAGGCAGTCAGTCAGTCAGTCTCAGTCAGTCAGTTAGTCATTCAGCCAGTCAGTCAAGCAGTCAGTCATTTAGTCTCAGTCAGTCAGGCAGTCAGTCAGTCAGTCTCAGTCAGTCAGTCAGTCTCGATCAGTCAGTGAGTCAGTCAGTCAATCAGTATCAGTCAGTCAGTCAGTATCAGTCAGTCAGTCAGTATCAGTCAGTCATTCAGTCAGTCTGTCAGTCAGGCAGTCTCAGTCAGGCATTAAGACTCCGACCGACAGAACTCCGATAGCTAAAGGCTGGACCGTTGGTCTTCCATGCGAATGGCCTGGGTTCGAGTCCCAGCCGGAACGAATATCTTCAATGTATATGTTTCTTTTCTAATTTGAAGATTCTTTTTTTTTTCAATTCCTTCTTTTGCAAATATCGATTATTTATGTGCGGAAGAATATTCTGAGTCAGTTTAATCATTCGACCTTTAGATTTCAAAGATTTTAGATCAATAATTACCAAGGTGCATTTTTTGTTTTTATTATAATTAAGACTCCGACCAACAGAGATCCGATAGTATATTGGCGAGAGCGTTGGGCTTCCGTGCGTGTCGCCCTGGGTTCAAATCCCTGCCGGAAAGAAAATCTTAAATGCAAATATTTTTTTCTAATTTGATAATTCTTTTTTTTTATTTTTCCCTTTTGCGAAGTCAGTCAGTCAGTCCGACAGTCAATCAGTCAAGCACTCAGTCATTCAGTCTCACTCAGTCAGTCCAGTCAGTCAGTCACTCAGTCAGTTAGGCAGTCAGTCAGTCAGTCTCAGTCAGTCAGTTAGTCCTTCAGCCAGTCAGTCAGGCAGTCAGTCATTTAGTCTCAGTCAGTCAGTCATTCAGTCAGTCAGTCAGTCAGGTAGTCAGTCAGTCGGTCAGTCGGTCAGTCCTGTCCAGTCAGTTAGTCAGTCAAGCAGTCAGTCAGTCTCAGTCAGGCAGTCAGTCAGTCAGTCAGTCTTATTCAGTCAGTCTGTCAGTCAGTCAGTCAGTCAGCCTTATTCAGTCAGTCTGTCAGTCAGTCAGTCGGTCAGTCCTGTCCAATCACTGTCAGTCAGTCATTTAGTCATTCAGTCAGTCAGTCAGTCAGTCCAGTCTCAGTCAGTTAGTCAGTCTCAGTCAGTCAGTTAGTCAGTCTCAGTCAGTCAGTCAGTCTCAGTCAGTCAGTCAGTCAGTCCAGTCTCAGTCAGTCAGGCAGTTAGTCAGTCAGTCTCGGTCCGTCAGTGAGTCAGTCAGTCAGTCTCGGTCAGTCAGTGAGTCAGTCAGTCAGTCAGTATCAGTCATCCAGTGAGTCAGTCTGTCAGTCAGGCAGTCTCAGTCAGGCAGTAAGACACCGCGCGACAGAACTCCGATAGCCTAATGGCTAGACCGCTGATCTTCCAAGCGAGTGGCCTGGCTTCGAGTCCCAGCCGGAGCGAATATCTTCAATGTTTATATTTCCTTTCTAATTTGAAAATTCTTTTTTTTTTCAATTTCTTTCTTTTGCAAATATTGATTATTTATGTAGGGAAGAAAATTCTGAGTCAGTTTAATTTTTCAGACCGAAGATTACAAAGTGTTTAAATAAACAATTACCAAGGTGCATTTTTTGTTTTTATTATATTTAAAACTCCCGGCGACAGAGCTCCCATAGACAAATGGCTAGAGTGTTAGGCTTCCAAGCAAGTGGCCCTGGGTTCGAGTCCCAGCCTGAACGAAAATCTTCAATGTATACTTTTAGTTTCTAATTTGAAAATTCTTCTTCTTTTTTTTTTAATTTTTCTCTTTTGCGAATATTGATTATTTATGTAGGGAGAAAAATTCTGAGTCAGTTTAATTATTCGACTGATAATTTCAAAGTGTTTGAATCAATAATTAAAAAGGTGCATTTTTTGTTTTTATTATATTTAAGACTTCGAGCGACAGAGCTCCGATAGCCTAATGGCTAGACCGTTGGGTTCCAAGCGCGTGGTACTGGGTTCGAGTCCCGGCCGGAACGAAAATCTTCAATGTATATATTTCTTTTCTAATTTGAAGATTCTTTTTTTTTTCAATTTCTTTCTTTTGCAAATATCGATTATTTATGTGCGGAAGAAAATTCTGAGTCAGCTTAATCATTCGACCTTTAGATTTCAAAGATTTTAGATCAATAATTACCAAGGTGCATTTTTTGTTTTTATTATAATTAAGACACCGACCAAGAGAGATCCGGTAGTATATTGGCGAGAGCGTTGGGCTTCCATGCGTGTCGCCCTGGGTTCAAATCCCAGCCGGAAAGGAAATCTTAAATGCAAATATTTCTTTCAAATTTGATAATTCTTTTTTTTTTTTTTTTTTTTTCCCTTTTGCGAAGTCAGTCAGTCAGTCCGACAGTCAATCAGTCAAGCACTCAGTCATTCAGTCTCAGTCAGTCAGTCCAGTCAGTCAGTCACTCAGTCAGTTAGGCAGTCAGTCTGTCAGTCTCAGTCAGTCAGTTAGTCCTTCAGGCAGTCAGTCAAGCAGTCAGTCATTTAGTCTCAGTCAGTCAGTCATTCAGTCAGTCAGTCAGTCAGTCAGTCAGTCAGTCAGTCAGTCAGTCAGTCGGTCAGTCCTGTCCAGTAAGTTAGTCAGTCAAGCAGTCAGTCAGTCTGTCAGTCAGTCTCAGTCAGTCAGTCTGTCAGTCAGTCAGTCCAGTCCAGTCTCAGTCAGTCAGTCAGTCAGTCTCAGTCAGTCAGTCAGTCAGTCAGTCAGTCAGTCAGTCAGACAGTCAGTCAGTCAGTCAACCTTATTCGGTCAGTCTGTCAGTCAGTCAGTCAGTCAGCCTTATTCAGTCAGTCTGTCAGTCAGTCAGTCGGTCAGTCCTGTCCAGTCAGTTAGTCAGTCAAGCAGTCAGTCAGGCAGTCAAGCAGTCAGTCAGTCAGTGTCAGTCAGTCATTTAGTCATTCAGTCAGTCAGTGATATAGTCAGTCAGACAGTCAAGCAGTCAGTCAGTCAGTCTCAGTCAGTCAGGTAGTCAGTCAGTCAGTCAGTCAGTCCAGTCTCAGTCAGTCAGGCAGTTAGTCAGTCAGTCCCGGTCAGTCAATGAGTCAGTCAGTCAGTCTCGGTCAGTCAGTGAGTCAGTCAGTCAGTCAGTATCAGTCAGTCAGTGAGTCAGTCTGTCAGTCAGGCAGTCTCAGTCAGGCAGTAAGACTCCGCTCGACAGAACTCCAATAGCCTAATGGCTAGACCGCTGGTCTTCCAAGCGAGTGGCCTGGGTTCGAGTCCCAGTCGGAGCGAATATCTTCAATGTATATATTTCTTTTCTAATTTGAAAATTCTTTTTTTTTTCAATTTCTTTCCTTTCCAAATATTGATTTTTTATGTAGGGAAGAAAATTCTGAGTCAGTTTAATTTTTCGACCGGCAGATTTCAAAGTGTTTAAATAAATAATTACCAAGGTGCATTTTTGTTTTTATTATATTTAAAACTCCGACCGACAGAGCTCCGATAGACTAATGGCTAGAGTGTTAGGCTTCCAAGCAAGTGGCCATGGGTTCGAGTCCCAGCCGGAAAGAAAATCTTCAATGTATATTTTTAGTTTCTAATTTGAAAATTCTTCTTCTTTTGTTTTAATTTTTCTCTTTTACAAGTATTGATTATTTATGTAGGGAAGAAAATTCTGAGTCAGTTTAATTTTTCAGACCGAAGATTACAAAGTGTTTAAATAAACAATTACCAAGGTGCATTTTTTGTTTTTATTATATTTAAAACTCCCACCGACAGCGCTCCCATAGACTAATGGCTAGAGTGTTAGGCTTCCAAGTAAGTGGCCCTGGGTTCGAGTCCCAGTCTGAACGAGAATCTTCAATGTATACTTTTAGTTTCTAATTTGAAAATTCTTCTTTTTTTTTATTTTTCTCTTTTGCGAATATTGATTATTTATGTAGGGAGAAGAATTCTGAGTCAGTTTAATTATTCGACCTGATAATTTCAAAGTGTTTGAATTAATAATTACCAAGGTGCATTTTTTGTTTTTATTATATTTAAGACTTCTATCGACAGAGCTCCGATAGCCTAATGGCTAGACCGTTGGGTTCCAAGCGCGTGGTATTGGGTTCGAGTAGTGGCCGGAACGAAAATCTTCAATGTATATATGTCTTTTCTAAGTTGAAGATTCTTTTTTTTTTTCATTTTCTTTCTTTTGCAAATATCGATTATTTATGTACGGAAAAAAATTCTGAGTCAGTTTAATTATTCGACCTGTAGATTTCAAAGATTTTAGATCAATAATTACCAAGGTGCAATTTTTGTTTTTATTATATTTAAGACTTCCATTGACAGAGCTCCGATAGCCTAATCGCTAGACCGTTGGGTTCCAAGCGCGTGGTACAGGGTTCGAGTACCGGCCGGAACGAAAATCTTCAATGTATATATTTCTTTTCTAATTTGAAAATTCTTTTTTTTTTTCATTTTCTTTCTTTTGCAAATATCGATTATTTATGTACGGAAGAAAATTCTGAGTCAGTTTAATTATTCGACCTGTAGATTTCAAAGATTTTAGATCAATAATTACCAAGGTGCATTTTTTGTTTTTATTATAATTAAGACACCGGTCAACCGAGATCCGATAGTCCATTGGCGAGAGCGTTGGGCTTCCATGCGTGTGGCCCTGGGTTCGAATCCCAGCCAAAAAGAAAATCTTAAATGCATGTGTTTTTTTCTAATTTAATATTTTTTTTTTATTTTTCCCTTTTGCGAAGTCAGTCAGTCAGTCCGACAGTCAATCAGTCAGTCTCTGTCAGCCAGTCAGTCTGTCAGTCGGTCAGTCCAGTCCAGTCAGTCAGTCAAGCAGTCAGTCAGTCAGTCACTTAAGCAGTCAATCAGTCAGTTTGTCATTCAGTCACTCAGTCAGTTAGGCAGTCAGTCATTCAGTCTCAGTCAGTCAGTCCAGTCAGTCAGTCACTCAGTCAGTCAGTCTCAGACAGTCAGTTAGTCATTCAGTCAGTCAGTCAAGCAATTTAGTCACTTAGTCTCAGTCAGTTAGTCATTCAGTCAGTCAGTCAGTCGGGCAGTCAGTCAGTCACTCAGCCTCATTCAGTCAGTCTGTCAGTCAGTCAGTCAGTTAGTCATTCAGTCAGTCAATCTGAGTCAGTCCGTCTGTCTGTCAGTCGGTCAGTCCAGACCAGTCAGTCAGTCAAGCAGTCAGTCATTCAGTCTCAGTCAGACAGTCAGTCAGTCCAATCAGTCAGTCACTCAGTCAGTTAGGCAGTCAGTCAGTCAGTCTCAGTCAGTCAGTTAGGTATTCAGCCAGTCAGTCAAGCAGTCAGTCATTTAGTCTCAGTCAGTCAGTCCAGTCCAGTCTCAGTCAGTCAGGCAGTCAGTCAGTCAGTCTCGGTCAGTCAGTGAGTCAGTCAGTCAATCAGTATCAGTCAGTCAGTCAGTATCAGTCAGTCAGTCAGTATCAGTCAGTCATTCAGTCAGTCTGTCAGTCAGGCAGTCTCAGTCAGGCAGTAAGACTCCGACCGACAGAACTCCGATAGCTAATGGCTAGACCGGTGGTCTTCCAAGCGAATGGCCTGGGTTCCAGTCCCAGCCGGAACGAATATCTTCAATATACATATTTCTTTTCGAATTTGAAATTTCTTTTTTTTTCAATTTTTTTCTTTTGCAAATATTGATTATTTATGTAGGGAAGAAAATTCTTAGTCAGTTTAATTTTTCGAAACGCGAAAAAGTGTTTAGACCAAGGTGCATTTTTTGATTTTATTATATTTAGAACTACGATCGTCAGAGCTCTGCTAGACTAATGGCTAGAGTGGTGGGTTTCCAAGCGAGTGGTACTGGGTTCGAGTCCCAGCCTGCGCGAAAATCTTCAATTTTTATTTTTAGTTTCTAATTTGAAAATTCTTCTTCTTTTTTTTAAATTTTTCTCTTTTGCGAATATTGATTATTTATGTAGGGAGAAAAATTCTGAGTCAGTTTAATTATTCGACCTGATAATTTCAAAGTGTTTGAATCAATAATTACCAAGGTGCATTTTTTATTTTTTATTATATTTAAGACTTCCATCGACAGAGCTCCAATAGCCTAATGGCTAGACTGTTGGGTTCCAAGCGTGTGATGTTGGGTTCGAGTCCCGGCCGGAACGAAAATCTTCAATGTATATATTTCTTTTCTAAATTGAAGATTTTTTTTTTTTTCATTTTCTTTCTTTTGCAAATATCGATTATTTATGTACGGAAGAAAATTCTGAGTCAGTTTAAATATTCGACCTGTAGATTTCAAAGATTTTAGATCAATAATTACCAAGGTGCATTTTTTGTTTTTATTATAATTAAGACACCGGCCAACCGAGATGCGATAGTCCATTGGCGAAAGCGTTGGGCTTCCATGCGTGTGGCCCTGGGTTCGAATCCCAGCCGGAATGAAAATCTTAAATGCATGTATTTTTTTCTAATTCGATAATTTTTTTGTATTTTTCCCTTTTGCGAAGTTAGTCAGTCAGTCCGACAGTCAATCAGTCAGTCAGTCAGTCCAATCAGTCAGTCACTCAGTCAGTTAGGCAGTCAGTCAGTCAGTCTCAGTCAGTCAGTTAGTCATTCAGCCAGTCAGTCAAGCAGTCAGTCATTTAGTCTCAGTCAGTCAGGCAGTCAGTCAGTCAGTCTCAGTCAGTCAGTCAGTCTCGATCAGTCAGTGAGTCAGTCAGTCAATCAGTATCAGTCAGTCAGTCAGTATCAGTCAGTCAGTCAGTATCAGTCAGTCATTCAGTCAGTCTGTCCGTCAGGCAGTCTCAGTCAGGCATTAAGACTCCGACCGACAGAACTCCGATAGCTAAAGGCTGGACCGTTGGTCTTCCAAGCGAATGGCCTGGGTTCGAGTCCCAGCCGGAACGAATATCTTCAATGTATATGTTTCTTTTCTAATTTGAAGATTCTTTTTTTTTTCAATTCCTTCTTTTGCAAATATCGATTATTTATGTGCGGAAGAATATTCTGAGTCAGTTTAATCATTCGACCTTTAGATTTCAAAGATTTTAGATCAATAATTACCAAGGTGCATTTTTTGTTTTTATTATAATTAAGACTCCGACCAACAGAGATCCGATAGTATATTGGCGAGAGCGTTGGGCTTCCGTGCGTGTCGCCCTGGGTTCAAATCCCTGCCGGAAAGAAAATCTTAAATGCAAATATTTTTTTCTAATTTGATAATTCTTTTTTTTTATTTTTCCCTTTTGCGAAGTCAGTCAGTCAGTCCGACAGTCAATCAGTCAAGCACTCAGTCATTCAGTCTCACTCAGTCAGTCCAGTCAGTCAGTCACTCAGTCAGTTAGGCAGTCAGTCAGTCAGTCTCAGTCAGTCAGTTAGTCCTTCAGCCAGTCAGTCAGGCAGTCAGTCATTTAGTCTCAGTCAGTCAGTCATTCAGTCAGTCAGTCAGTCAGGCAGTCAGTCAGTCGGTCAGTCGGTCAGTCCTGTCCAGTCAGTTAGTCAGTCAAGCAGTCAGTCAGTCTCAGTCAGGCAGTCAGTCAGTCAGTCAGTCTTATTCAGTCAGTCTGTCAGTCAGTCAGTCAGTCAGCCTTATTCAGTCAGTCTGTCAGTCGGTCAGTCCTGTCCAATCACTGTCAGTCAGTCATTTAGTCATTCAGTCAGTCAGTCAGTCAGTCCAGTCTCAGTCAGTCAGTCAGTCTCAGTCAGTCAGTTAGTCAGTCTCAGTCAGTCAGTCAGTCTCAGTCAGTCAGTCAGTCAGTCCAGTCTCAGTCAGTCAGGCAGTTAGTCAGTCAGTCTCGGTCCGTCAGTGAGTCAGTCAGTCAGTCTCGGTCAGTCAGTGAGTCAGTCAGTCAGTCAGTATCAGTCATCCAGTGAGTCAGTCTGTCAGTCAGGCAGTCTCAGTCAGGCAGTAAGACACCGCGCGACAGAACTCCGATAGCCTAATGGCTAGACCGCTGATCTTCCAAGCGAGTGGCCTGGCTTCGAGTCCCAGCCGGAGCGAATATCTTCAATGTTTATATTTCCTTTCTAATTTGAAAATTCTTTTTTTTTTTTCAATTTCTTTCCTTTGCAAATATTGATTATTTATGTAGGGAAGAAAATTCTGAGTCAGTTTAATTTTTCGACCGGCAGATTTCAAAGTGTTTAAATAAATAATTAACCAAGGTGCATTTTTGTTTTTATTATATTTAAAACTCCGACCGAGAGAGTTCCGATAGACTAGTGGTTAGAGTGTTGGGCTTCCAAGCGAGTGGCCCTGGGTTCGAGTCCCAGCCTGAACGAAAATCTTCAGTATATATTTTTAGTTTCTAATTTGAAAATTCTTCTTCTTTTTTTTAATTTTTCTCTTTTACAAGTATTGATTATTTATGTAGGGAAGAAAATTCTGAGTCAGTTTAATTATTCGACCTGTAAATTTCAAAGTGTTTGAATCAATAATTACCAAGGTGCATTTTTTGTTTTTATTATATTTAACCCTTACAGGCGCGGGTCATTAAAATTTTAGAAATATAATAAAAAAACAAAAGGGATGGGATAAATTGGTTATTTGGACATAGATTTTAGAGTCAAATTTTTTTTTTAAGTTCACCCCCTCCAGTGGGGGTGGTGTCCCCGTTTGTGACCACCGCCCTCCTAGAGCAGAAATTGTTTTCTGAAGTGGTTATGCTTACCTCGTATGACAATTGGAGTAATTTCAAATATTTTAAGCTCTTAAGCATTTTTACTAATTATTTCAATAATTTATGCCATTAAGAACATTTAGAACACAAAATTCAATATTTTTACTATGAAAATTCCAAGATAAAGATAAAGTAAAATTCAAGAAAGTTCATATAGATTATATAAAATTATATATATAAGCAATTTGAAATGTTAAAAATATTTTTGGCACATTGATCTTGCTTTATGTGCATTCCCTTTGAGCTATAAAATATTAAATGAAAAAATACGACTGTATAATACCATTTACAGAAAAAATAATATCAAAGCTGATAATAAAAAAAATATACAACTGTCTGGTAGGAAAAGCAGATCTCAAATGCGTGCAGTCATGGACCTTCAAATTCACCTGTTCTGGGTCAAGAACCCAAAATAAATAAACAAAAGCCCATTGTAAACTATTCTTTTGGTCCCCCTTTTCTGAAATGTATCAAATTACATCTTTCACCCACAACAGTGAGATCAATGCTCTAGACGGGCGGTGTCCACATTTGGGGACACCTGGAAAGAAGCTTTGTTTATGCATTCAAAAATGAACTCGAATCTTTTGCAAAATTATGATTGATTAGCCAGGATTCCTGAGGGAAAATGGTTGACTAATTTAGTTTATGGTGTAAATTTTAAGATCTTGAAAAAAATATTGTATTTGAGCTTGACAATCGAGGTATTTTAAACAAGAAATTAAGCCAACAAAAAGAGTCATATTTAATAGTGCTGCCATCTGTGTGCATTAAAGAGAAATAAAAGCAACAAATGCAGCGATTTATGGAGTTTTAAAGAAAAAACTTTTTTTAAGGAAATTTTTAAAATTGGTGTCCCTTTTTGTGACCACCGAGCCGGAAAGTGTTAAGACTTCCATCGACAGAGCTCCGATAGCCTAATGGCTAGACCGTTGGGTTCCATGAGCGTGGTACTGGGTTCGAGTCCCGGCCGGAACGAAAATCTTCAATGTATATATTTCTTTTCTAATTTGAAAATTCTTTTTTTTTTTTCATTTTCTTTCTTTTGCAAATATCGATTATTTTTGTACGGAAGAAAATTCTGAGTCAGTTTAATTATTCGACCTGTAGATTTCAAAGATTTTAGATCAATAATTACCAAGGTGCATTTTTTGTTTTTATTATAATTAAGACACCGGGCAACCGAGATCCGATAGTCCATTGGCGAGAGCGTTGGGCTTCCATGCGTGTGGCCCTGGGTTCGAATCCCAGCCGGAAAGAAAATCCTAAATGCATGTATTTTTTTCGAATTTTATAATTTTTTTTATTTTTCCCTTTTGCGAAGTCAGTCAGTCAGTCCGACAGTCAATCAGTCAGTCTCTGTCAACCAGTCAGTCTGTCAGTCGGTCAGTCCAGTCCAGTCAGTCAGTCAAGCAGTCAGTCAGTCAGTCACTTAAGCAGTCAATCAGTCAGTTTGTCATTCAGTCACTCAGTCAGTTAGTCATTCAGTCAGTCAGTCAAGCAATTTAGTCACTTAGTCTCAGTCAGTTAGTCATTCAGTCAGTCAGTCAGTCGGGCAGTCAGTCAGTCACTCAGTCTCATTCAGTTAGTCTGTCAGTCAGTCAGTCAGTTAGTCATTCAGTCAGTCAGTCTCAGTCAGTCAGTCAGTCTGTCAGTCGGTCAGTCCAGACCAGTCAGTCAGTCAAGCAGTCAGTCATTTAGTCTCAGTCAGACAGTCAGTCAGTCCAATCAGTCAGTTACTCAGTCAGTTAGGCAGTCAGTCAGTCAGTCTCAGTCAGTCAGTTAGGCATTCAGCCAGTCAGTCAAGCAGTCAGTCATTTAGTCTCAGTCAGTCAGTCAGTCAGTCCAGTCCAGTCTCAGTCAGTCAGGCAGTCAGTCAGTCAGTCTCGGTCAGTCAGTGAGTCTGTCAGTCAATCAGTATCAGTCAGTCAGTCAGTATCAGTCAGTCAGTCAGTCAGTATCACTCAGTCATTCAGTCAGTCTGTCAGTCAGGCAGTCTCACTCAGGCAGTAAGACTCCGACCGACAGAACTCCGATAGCTAATGGCTAGACCGTTGGTCTTCCAAGCGAATGGCCTGGGTTCGACTCCCAGCCGGAACGAATATCTTCAATGTATATATTTCTCTTCGAATTTGAAATTTCTTTTTTTTTTTCAATTTCTTTCTATTGCAAATATTGATTTTTTATGTAGGGAAGAAAATTCTGAGTCAGTTTAATTTTTCAGACCGAAGATTACAAAGTGTTTAAATAAACAATTACCAAGGTGCAATTTTTGTTTTTATTATATTTAAAACTCCCACCGACAGCGCTCCCATAGACTAATGGCTAGAGTGTTAGGCTTCCAATTAAGTGGCCCTGGGTTCGAGTCCCAGTCTGAACGAAAATCTTCAATGTATACTTTTAGTTTCTAATTTGAAAATTCTTCTTTTTTTTTTTTATTTTTCTCTTTTGCGAATATTGATTATTTATGTAGGGAGAAAAATTCTGAGTCAGTTTAATTATTCGACCTGATAATTTCAAAGTGTTTGAATCAATAATTACCAAGGTGCATTTTTTGTTTTTATTATATTTAAGACTTCTATCGACAGAGCTCCGATAGCCTAATGGCTAGACCGTTGGGTTCCAAGCGTGTGGTATTGGGTTCGAGTAGTGGCCGGAACGAAAATCTTCAATGTATATATGTCTTTTCTAATTTGAAGATTCTTTTTTTTTTCATTTTCTTTCTTTTGCAAATATCGATTATTTATGTACGGAAGAAAATTCTGAGTCAGTTTAATTATTCGACCTGTAGATTTCAAAGATTTTAGATCAATAATTACCAAGGTGCATTTTTTGTTTTTATTATAATTAAGACACCGGCCAACCGAGATCCGATAGTCCATTGGCGAGAGCGTTGGGCTTCCATGCGTGTGACTCTGGGTTCGAATCCCAGCCGGAAAGAAAATCTTAAATGCATGTGTTTTTTTCTAATTTAATAATTTTTTTTTTCCCTTTTGCGAAGTCAGTCAGTCAGTCCGACAGTCAATCAGTCAGTCTCTGTCAGCCAGTCAGTCTGTCAGTCGGTCAATCCAGTCCAGTCAGTCAGTCAAGCAGTCAGTCAGTCAGTCACTTAAGCAGTCAATCAGTCAGTTTGTCATTCAGTCACTCAGTCAGTTAGTCATTCAGTCAGTCAGTCAAGCAATTTAGTCACTTAGTCTCAGTCAGTTAGTCATTCAGTCAGTCAGTCAGTCGGGCAGTCAGTCAGTCACTCAGTCTCATTCAGTCAGTCTGTCAGTCAGTCAGTCAGTTAGTCATTCAGTCAGTCAATCTGAGTCAGTCCGTCTGTCTGTCAGTCGGTCAGTCCAGACCAGTCAGTCAGTCAAGCAGTCAGTCATTCAGTCTCAGTCAGACAGTCAGTCAGTCCAATCAGTCAGTCACTCAGTCAGTTAGGCAGTCAGTCAGTCAGTTAGGTATTCAGCCAGTCAGTCAAGCAGTCAGTCATTTAGTCTCAGTCAGTCAGTCAGTCAGTCCAGTCCAGTCTCAGTCAGTCAGGCAGTCAGTCAGTCAGTCTCGGTCAGTCAGTGAGTCAGTCAGTCAATCAGTATCAGTCAGTCAGTCAGTATCAGTCAGTCAGTCAGTATCAGTCAGTCAGTCAGTATCAGTCAGTCATTCAGTCAGTCAGGCAGTCTCAGTCAGGCAGTAAGACTCCGACCGACAGAACTCCGATAGCTAATGGCTAGACCGTTGGTCTTCCAAGCGAATGGCCTGGGTTCGAGTCCCAGCCGGAACGAATATCTTCAATATACATATTTCTTTTCGAATTTGAAATTTCTTTTTTTTTCAATTTTTTTCTTTTGCAAATATTGATTATTTATGTAGGGAAGAAAATTCTTAGTCAGTTTAATTTTTCGAAACGCGAAAAAGTGTTTAGATAAATAATTACCAAGGTGCATTTTTTGATTTTATTATATTTAGAACTACGATCGTCAGAGCTCTGCTAGACTAATGGCTAGAGTGGTGGGTTTCCAAGCGAGTGGTCCTGGGTTCGAGTCCCAGCCTGCGCGAAAATCTTCAATTTTTATTTTTAGTTTCTAATTTGAAAATTCTTCTTCTTTTTTTTTAATTTTTCTCTTTTGCGAATATTGATTATTTATGTAAGGAGAAAAATTCTGAGTCAGTTTAATTATTCGACCTGATAATTTCAAAGTGTTTGAATCAATAATTACCAAGCTGCATTTTTTGTTTTTATTATATTTAAGACTTCCATCGACAGAGCTCCAATAGCCTGATGGCTAGACTGGTAAGTTCCAAGCGTGTGGTGTTGGGTTCGAGTCCCGGCCGGAACGAAAATCTTCAATGTATATATTTCTTTTCTAAATTGAAGATTTTTTTTTTTTTTCATTTTCTTTCTTTTGCAAATATCGATTATTTATGTACGGAAGAAAATTCTGAGTCAGTTTAAATATTCGACCTGTAGATTTCAAAGATTTTAGATCAATAATTACCAAGGTGCATTTTTTGTTTTTATTATAATTAAGACACCGGCCAACCGAGATGCGATAGTCCATTGGCGAAAGCGTTGGGCTTCCATGCGTGTGGCCCTAGGTTCGAATCCCAGCCGGAATGAAAATCTCAAATGCATGTATTTTTTTCTAATTTGATAATTTTTTTGTATTTTTCCCTTTTGCGAAGTTAGTCATTCAGTCCGACAGTCAATCAGTCAGTCTCTGTGAGCCAGTCAGTCTGTCAGTCGGTCAGTCCAGTCCAGTCAGTCAGTCAAGCAGTCAGTCAATCAGTCACTTAAGCAGTCAATCAGTCAGTTAGTCATTCAGTCACCCAGTCAGTTAGGCAGTCAGTCATTCAGTCTCAGTCAGTCAGTCAGTCATTCAGTCAGTCAGTCAAGCAATTTAGTCACTTAGTCTCAGTCAGCTAGTCATTCAGTCAGTCAGTCACTCAGCCTCATTCAGTCATTCTGTCAGTCAGTCAGTCAGTTAGTCATTCAGTCAGTCAGTCTCAGTCAGTCTGTCAGTCGGTCAGTCCAGACCAGTCAGTCAGTCAGTCATTCAGTCTCAGTCAGACAGTCAGTCAGTCCAATCAGTCAGTCACTCAGTCAGTTAGGCAGTCAGTCAGTCAGTCTCAGTCAGTCAGTTAGTCATTCAGCCAGTCAGTCAAGCAGTCAGTCATTTAGTCTCAGTCAGTCAGTCAGTCAGTCCAGTCCAGTCTCAGTCAGTCAGGCAGTCAGTCAGTCAGTCTCAGTCAGTCAGTCAGTCTCGGTCAGTCAGTGAGTCAGTCAGTCAATCAGTATCAGTCAGTCAGTCAGTATCAGTCAGTCAGTCAGTATCAGTCAGTCATTCAGTCAGTCTGTCAGTCAGGCAGTCTCAGTCAGGCAGTAAGACTCCGACCGACAGAACTCCGATAGCTAAAGGCTGGACCGTTGGTCTTCCAAGCGAATGGCCTGGGTTCGAGTCCCAGCCGGAACGAATATCTTCAATGTATATATTTCTTTTGGAATTTGAAAATTCTTTTTTTTTTTCAATTTTTTTTCTTTTGCAAATATTGATTATTTATGTAGGGAAGAAAATTCTGAGTCAGTTTAATTTTTCAGACCGAAGATTACAAAGTGTTTAAATAAACAATTACCAAGGTGCATTTTTTGTTTTTATTATATTTAAGACTTCGAGCGACAGAGCTCCGATAGCCTAATGGCTAGACCGTTGGGTTCCAAGCGCGTGGTACTGGGTTCGAGTCCCGGCCGGAACGAAAATCTTCAATCTATATATTTCTTTTCTAATTTGAAGATCCTTTTTTTTTTTCAATTTCTTTGTTTTGCAAATATCGATTATTTATGTGCGGAAGAAAGTTCTGAGTCAGCTTAATCATTCGACCTTTAGGTTTCAAAGATTTTAGATCAATAATTACCAAGGTGCATTTTTTGTTTTTATTATAATTAAGACACCGACCAAGAGAGATCCGGTAGTATATTGGCGAGAGCGTTGGGCTTCCATGCGTGTCGCCCTGGGTTCAAATCCCAGCCGGAAAGGAAATCTTAAATGCAAATATTTTTTTCAAATTTGATAATTCTTTTTTTTTTATTTTTCCCTTTTGCGAAGTCAGTCAGTCAGTCCGACAGTCAATCAGTCAAGCACTCAGTCATTCAGTCTCACTCAGTCAGTCCAGTCAGTCAGTCACTCAGTCAGTTAGGCAGTCAGTCAGTCAGTCTCAGTCAGTCAGTCATTCAGTCAGTCAGTCAGTCAGTCAATCAGTCAGTCATTTAGTCTCAGTCAGTCAGTCATTCAGTCATTCAGTCAGTCAGGCTGTCAGTCAGTCAATCAGTCGGTCAGTCCTGTCCAGTCAGTCAGTCAGTCAGTCTCAGTCAGTCAGTCAGTCAGTCAGTCCAGTCCAGTCTCAGTCAGTCAGTCAGTCAGTCAGTCTCGGTCAGTCAGTCAGTCAGTCATTCAGTCAGTCAGTCAGTCAGGCAGTCAGTCAGTCAGTCAGCCTTATTCAGTCACCCTTATTCAGTCTGTCTGTCAGTCAGTCAGTCAGTCAGCCTTATTCAGTCAGTCTGTCAGTCAGTCAGTCGGTCAGTCCTGTCCAGTCAGTTAGTCAGTCAAGCAGTCAGTCAGGCAGTCAAGCAGTCAGTCAGTCAGTGTCAGTCAGTCATTTAGTCATTCAGTCAGTCAGTGAAATAGTCAGTCAGACAGTCAAGCAGTCAGTCAGTCAGTCTCAGTCAGTCAGTTAGTCAGTCAGTCAGTCAGTCAGTCAGTCCAGTCTCAGTCAGTCAGGCAGTTAGTCAGTCAGTCTCGGTCAGTCAGTGAGTCAGTCAGTCAGTCTCGGTCAGTCAATGAGTCAGTCAGTCAGTCAGTATCAGTCAGTCAGTGAGTCAGTCTGTCGGTCAGGCAGTCTCAGTCAGGCAGTAAGACTCCGCTCTACAGAACTCCGATAGCCAAATGGCTAGACCGCTGGTCTTCCAAGCGAATGGCCTGGGTTCGAGTCCCAGCCGGAGCGAATATCTTCAATGTATATATTTCTTTTCTAATGTGAAAATTCTTTTTTTTTTCAATTTCTTTCCTTTGCAAATATTGATTATTTATGTAGGGAAGAAAATTCTGAGTCAGTTTAATTTTTCGACCGACAGATTTCAAAGTGTTTAAATAAATAATTACCAAGGTGCATTTTTGTTTTTATTATATTTAAAACTCCGACCGACAGAGCTCCGATAGACTAATGGTTAGAGTGTTGGGTTTCCAAGCGAGTGGCCCTGGCTTCGAGTCCCAGCCTGAACGAAAATCTTCAATGTATATTTTTAGTTTCTAATTTGAAAATTCTTCTTCTTTTTTTTTTAATTTTTCTCTTTTACAAGTATTGATTAGTTATGTAGGGAAGAAAATTCTGAGTCAGTTTAATTTTTCGACCCGCAGATTTCAAAGTGTTTGAATCAATAATTACCAAGGTGCATTTTTTGTTTTTATTATATTTAAAAGTTCGACCGACAGAGCTCCGATAGCCAGACCGTTGGTCTTCCAAGCGAGTGGCCTCGGTTCGAGTCCCAGCCGGAACGAATATCTTCAATGTATATATTTCTTTTCTAATTTGAAAATTCTTTTTTTTTTCAATTTCTTTCTTTTGCAAATATTGATTATTTATGTAGTGAAGAAACTTCTGAGTCAGTTTAATTTTTAGACCCGAAGATTTTAAGGTGTTTAAATAACCAAGGTGCATTTTTTGTTTTCATTATATTTAAAACTCCCACCGACAGAGGTCCCATAGACTAATGGCTAGAGTGTTAGGCTTCTAAGCGAGTGGCCCTGGGTTCGAGTCCCAGCCTGAACGAAAATCTTCAATGTAATCTTTTAGTTTCTAATTTAAAAATTCTTCTTCTTTTTTTTTTTTATTTTTCTCTTTTGCGAATATTGATTATTTATGTAGGGAGAAAAATTCTGAGTCAGTTTAATTATTCGACCTGTAAATTTCAAAGTGTTTGAATCAATAATTACCAAGGTGCATTTTTTGTTTTTATTATATTTAAGAATTCTATCGACAGAGCTCCGATAGCCTAATGGCTAGACCGTTGGGTTCCAAGCGCGTGGTACTGGGTTCGAGTCCCGACCGGAACGAAAATCTTCGATGTATATATTTCTTTTCTAATTTGAAAATTCTTTTTTTTTTCATTTTCTTTCTTTTGCAAATATCGATTATTTATGTACGGAAGAAAATTCTGAGTCAGTTTAATCATTCGACCTTTAGATTTCAAAGATTTTAGATCAATAATTACCAAGGTGCATTTTTTGATTTTATTATAATTAAGACACCAGCCAACCGAGATCCGATATTCCATTGGCGAGAGCGTCGGGCTCCCATGCGTGTGGCCCTGGGTTCGAATCCCAGCCGGAAAGAAAACCTTACATGCATGTATTTTTTTCTAATTTGATAATTTTTTTTTATTTTTCCCTTTTGCGAAGTCAGTCAGTCAGTCCGACAGTCAATCAGTCAGTCTCTGTCATCCAGTCAGTCTGTCAGTCGGTCAGTCCAGTCCAGTCAGTCAGTCAAGCAGTCAGTCAGTCAGTCACTTAAGCAGTCAATCAGTCAGTCAGTCATGCAGTCACTCAGTCAGTTAGGCAGTCAGTCATTCAGTCTCAGTCAGTCAGTCAGTCAGTCCAATCAGTCAGTCACTCAGTCAGTCAGGCAGTCAGTCTCAGTCACTCAGTTAGTCATTCAGTCAGTCAGTCAAGCAATTTAGTCAGCCTCATTCAGTCATTCTGTCAGTCAGTCAGTCAGTTAGTCATTCAGTCACTCAGTCTCAGTCAGTCAGTCAGTCTGTCAGTCGGTCAGTCCAGACCAGTCAGTCAGTCAAGCAGTCAGTCATTCAGTCTCAGTCAGACAGTCAGTCAGTCCAATCAGTCAATCACTCAGTCAGTTAGGCAGTCAGTCAGTCAGTGAGTCAGTCTGTCAGTCAGGCAGTCTCAGTCAGGCAGTAAGACTCCGCTCGACAGAACTCCGATAGCCTAATGGCTAGACCGCTGGTCTTCCAAGCGAATGGCCTGGGTTCGAGTCCCAGCCGGAGCGAATATCTTCAATGTATATATTTCTTTTCTAATTTGAAAATTCTTTTTTTTTTTCAATTTCTTTCCTTTGCAAATATTGATTATTTATGTAGGGAAGAAAATTCTGAGTCAGTTTAATTTTTCGACCGGCAGATTTCAAAGTGTTTAAATAAATAATTACCAAGGTGCATTTTTGTTTTTATTATATTTAAAACTCCGACCGACAGAGCTCCGATAGACTAATCGCTAGAGTGTTAGGCTTCTAAGCGAGTGGCCCTGGGTTCGAGTCCCAGCCTGAACGAAAATCTTCAATGTATACTTTTAGTTTCTAATTTAAAAATTTTTCTTCTTTTTTTTTTTAATTTTTCTCTTTTACAAGTATTGATTATTTATGTAGGGAAGAAAATTCTGAGTCAGTTTAATTTTTCGACCCGCAGATTTCAAAGTGTTTGAATCAATAATTACCAAGGTGCATTTTTTATTTTTATTATATTTAAAAGTTCGACCGACAGAGCTCCGATAGCCTAATGGCTAGACCGTTGGTCTTCCAAGCGAGTGGCCTCGGTTCGAGTCCCAGCCGGAGCGAATATCTTCAATGTATATATTACTTTTCTAATTTGAAAATTCTTTTTTTTTTCAATTTCTTTCTTTTGCAAATATTGATTATTTATGTAGTGAAGAAACTTCTGAGTCAGTTTAATTTTTCGACCCGAAGATTTTAAGGTGTTTAAATAAACAATTACCAAAGTGCATTTTTTGTTTTTATTATATTTAAAACTCCCACCGCCAGAGCTCCCATAGACTAATCGCTAGAGTGTTAGGCTTCCAAGCGAGTGGCCCTGGGTTCGAGTCCCGGCCGGAACCAAAATCTTCAATGTATATATTTCTTTTCTAATTTGAAAATTCTTTTTTTTTTTTTCTTTTCATTTTCTTTCTTTTGCAAATATCGATTATTTATGTACGGAAGAAAATTCTGAGTCAGTTTAATCATTCGACCTTTAGATTTCAAAGATTTTAGATCAATAATTACCAAGGTGCATTTTTTGTTTTTATTATAATTAAGACACCAGCCAACCGAGATCCGATAGTCCATTGGCGAGAGCGTTGGGCTTCCATGCGTGTGGCCCTTTTTTCGAATCCCAGCCGGAAAGAAAATCTTAAATGCATGTATTTTTTCTAATTTGATAATTTTTTTTTTATTTTTCCCTTTTGCGAAGTCAGTCAGTCAGTCCGACAGTCAATCAGTTAGTCTCTGTCAGCCAGTCAGTCTGTCAGTCGGTCAGTCCAGTCCAGTCAGTCAGTCAAGCAGTCAGTCAGTCAGTCACTTAAGCAGTCAATCAGTCAGTCAGTCATTCAGTCACTCAGTCAGTTAGGCAGTCAGTCATTCAGTCTCAGTCAGTCAGTCAGTCAGTCCAGGCAGTCAGTCACTCAGTCAGTCAGGCAGTCAGTCAGTCAGTCTCAGTCAGTCAGTTAGTCATTCAGTCAGTCAGTCAAGCTATTTAGTCAGCCTCATTCAGTCATTCTGTCAGTCAGTCAGTCAGTTAGTCATTCAGTCACTCAGTCTCAGTCAGTCAGTCAGTCTGTCAGTCGGTCAGTCCAGACCAGTCAGTCAGTCAAGCAGTCAGTCATTCAGTCTCAGTCAGACAGTCAGTCAGTCCAATCAGTCAATCACTCAGTCAGTTAGGCAGTCAGTCAGTCAGTCTCAGTCAGTCATTTAGTCTCAGTCAGTCAGTCAGTCAGTCCAGTCCGGTCTCAGTCAGTCAGGCAGTCAGTCAGTCAGTCTCGGTCAGTCAGTCAGTCTCGGTCAGTCAGTGAGTCAGTCAGTCAATCAGTATCAGTCAGTCAGTCAGTATCAGAGAGTCAGTCAGTGAGTCAGTCAGTCAATCAGTATCAGTCAGTCAGTCAGTATCAGAGAGTCAGTCAGTATCAGCCAGTCATTCAGTCAGTCTGTCAGTCAGTCAGTCAGTTAGTCATTCAGTCAGTCAGACTCAGTCAGTCAGTCAGTCTGTCAGTCGGTCAGTCCAGACCAGTCAGTCAGTCAAGCAGTCAGTCATTCAGTCTCAGTCAGACAGTCAGTCAGGCCAATCAGTCAGTCACTCAGTCAGTTAGGCAGTCAGTCAGTCAGTCTCAGTCAGTCAGTTAGTCATTCAGCCAGTCAGTCAAGCAGTCAGTCATTTAGTCTCAGTCAGTCAGTCAGTCAGTCCAGTCCAGTCTCAGTCAGTCAGGCAGTCAGTCAGTCAGTCTCGGTCAGTCAGTCAGTCTCGGTCAGTCAGTGAGTCAGTCAGTCAATCAGTATCAGTCAGTCAGTTAGTATCAGTCAGTCAGTCAGTATCAGTCAGTCATTCAGTCAGTCTGTCAGTCAGGCAGTCTCAGTCAGGCAGTAAGACTCCGACCGACAGAACTCCGATAGCTAATGGCTAGACCGTTGGTCTTCCAAGCGAATGGCCTGGGTTCGAGTCCCAGCCGGAACGAATATCTTCAATGTATATATTTCTTTTCGAATTTGAAAATTCTTTTTTTTTTCATTTTTTTTTTTTTTTGCAAATATTGATTATTTATGTAGGGAAGAAAATTCTGAGTCAGTTTAATTTTTCGAAACGCAGAATTCAAAGTGTTTAGATAAATAATTACCAAGATGCATTTTTTGATTTTATTATATTTAAAACTCTGACCGTCAGAGATCTGCTAGACTAATGGCTAGAGTGGTGGGCTTCCAAGCGAGTGGTCCTGGTTTCGAGTCCCAGCCTGCGCGGAAATCTTCAATTTATATTTTTAGTTTCTAATTTGAAAATTCTTCTTCTTTTTTTTTAATTTTTCTCTTTTGCGAATATTGATTATTTATGTAGGGAGAAAAATTCTGAGTCAGTTTAATTATTCGACCTGTAGATTTCAAAGTGTTTGAATCAATAATTACCAAGGTGCATTTTTTGTTTTTATTATATTTAAAAGTTCGACCGACAGAGCTCCCATAGACTAATGGCTAGAGTGTTAGGCTTCTAAGCGAGTGTCCCTGGGTTCGAGTCCCAGCCTGAACGAAAATCTTCAATGTATACTTTTAGTTTCTAATTTAAAAATTCTTCTTCTTTTTTTTTATTTTTCTCTTTTGCGAATATTGATTATTTATGTAGGGAGAAAAATTCTGAGTCAGTTTAATTATTCGACCTGTAAATTTCAAAGTGTTTGAATCAATAATTACCAAGGTGCATTTTTTGTTTTTATTATATTTAAGAATTCTATCGACAGAGCTCCGATAGCCTAATGGCTAGACCGTTGGGTTCCAAGCGCGTGGTACTGGGTTCGAGTCCCGGCCGGAACGAAAATCTTCAATGTATATATTTCTTTTCTAATTTGAAAATTCTTTTTTTTTTCAATTTCTTTCTTTTGCAAATATCGATTATTTATGTACGGAAGAAAATTCTGAGTCAGTTTAATCATTCGACCTTTAGATTTCAAAGATTTTAGATCAATAATTACCAAGGTGCATTTTTTGATTTTATTATAATTAAGACACCAGCCAACCGAGATCCGATATTCCATTGGCGAGAGCGTCGGGATTCCATGCGTGTGGCCCTGGGTTCGAATCCCAGCCGGAAAGAAAACCTTACATGCATGTATTTTTTTCTAATTTGATATTTTTTTTTTATTTTTCCCTTTTGCGAAGTCAGTCAGTCAGTCCGACAGTCAATCAGTCAGTCTCTGTCATCCAGTCAGTCTGTCAGTCGGTCAGTCCAGTCCAGTCAGTCAGTCAAGCAGTCAGTCAGTCAGTCACTTAAGCAGTCAATCAGTCAGTCAGTCATGCAGTCACTCAGTCAGTTAGGCAGTCAGTCATTCAGTCTCAGTCAGTCAGTCCAATCAGTCAGTCACTCAGTCAGTCAGGCAGTCAGTCAGTCAGTCTCAGACACTCAGTTAGTCATTCAGTCAGTCAGTCAAGCAATTTAGTCAGCCTCATTCAGTCATTCTGTCAGTCAGTCAGTCAGTTAGTCATTCAGTCACTCAGTCTCAGTCAGTCAGTCAGTCGGTCAGTCCAGACCAGTCAGTCAGTCAAGCAGTCAGTCATTCAGTCTCAGTCAGACAGTCAGTCAGTCCAATCAGTCAATCACTCAGTCAGTTAGGCAGTCAGTCAGTCAGTGAGTCAGTCTGACAGTCAGGCAGTCTCAGTCAGGCAGTAAGACTCCGCTCGACAGAACTCCGATAACCTAATGGCAAGACCGCTGGTCTTCCAAGCGAATGGCCTGGGTTCGAGTCCCAGCCGGAGCGAATATCTTCAATGTATATATTTCTTTTCTAATTTGAAAATTCTTTTTTTTTTTCAATTTCTTTCCTTTGCAAATATTGATTATTTATGTAGGGAAGAAAATTCTGAGTCAGTTTAATTTTTCGACCGGCAGATTTCAAAGTGTTTAAATAAATATTTACCAAGGTGCATTTTTGTTTTTATTATATTTAAAACTCCGACCGACAGAGCTCCGATAGACTAATCGCTAGAGTGTTAGGCTTCTAAGCGAGTGGCCCTGGGTTCGAGTCCCAGCCTGAACGAAAATCTTTAATGTATACTTTTAGTTTCTAATTTAAAAATTTTTCTTCTTTTTTTTTTAATTTTTCTCTTTTACAAGTATTGATTATTTATGTAGGGAAGAAAATTCTGAGTCAGTTTAATTTTTCGACCCGCAGATTTCAAAGTGTTTGAATCAATAATTACCAAGGTGCATTTTTTGTTTTTATTATATTTAAAAGTTCGACCGACAGAGCTCCGATAGCCTAATGGCTAGACCGTTGGTCTTCCAAGCGAGTGGCCTCGGTTCGAGTCCCAGCCGGAGCGAATATCTTCAATGTATATATTACTTTTCTAATTTGAAAACTCTTTTTTTTTTCAATTTCTTTCTTTTGCAAATATTGATTATTTATGTAGTGAAGAAACTTCTGAGTCAGTTTAATTTTTCGACCCGAAGATTTTAAGGTGTTTAAATAAACAATTACCAAGGTGCATTTTTTGTTTTTATTATATTTAAAACTCCCACCGACAGAGCTCCCATAGACTAATCGCTAGAGTGGTAGGCTTCCAAGCGAGTGGCCCTGGGTTCGAGTCCCAGCCTGAACGAAAATCTTCAATGTATACTTTTAGTTTCTAATTTAAAAATTCTTCTTCTTTTTTTTTTTTTTTTATTTTTCTCTTTTGGAATATTGATTATTTATGTAGGGAGAAAAATTCTGAGTCAGTTTAATTATTCGACCTGTAAATTTCAAAGTGTTTGAATCAATAATTACCAAGGTGCATTTTTTGTTTTTATTATATTTAAGAATTCCATCGACAGAGCTCCGATAGCCTAATGACTAGACCGTTGAGTTCCAAGCGCGTGGTACTGGGTGCGAGTCCCGGCCGGAACGAAAATCTTCAATGTATATATTTCCTTTCTAATTTGAAAATTCTTTTTTTTTTTTCTTTTCATTTTCTTTCTTTTGCAAATATCGATTATTTATGTACGGAAGAAAATTCTGAGTCAGTTTAATCATTCGACCTTTAGATTTCAAAGATTTTAGATCAATAATTACCAAGGTGCATTTTTTGTTTTTATTATAATTAAGACACCAGCCAACCGAGATCCGATAGTCCATTGGCGAGAGCGTTGGGCTTCCATGCGTGTGGCCCTTTTTTCGAATCCCAGCCGGAAAGAAAATCTTAAATGCATGTATTTTTTCTAATTTGATAATTTTTTTTTTATTTTTCCCTTTTGCGAAGTCAGTCAGTCAGTCCGACAGTCAATCAGTTAGTCTCTGTCAGCCAGTCAGTCCGTCAGTCGGTCAGTCCAGTCCAGTCATTCACTTAAGCAGTCAATCAGTCAGTCAGTCATTCAGTCACTCAGTCAGTTAGGCAGTCAGTCATTCAGTCTCAGTCAGTCAGTCAGTCAGTCCAGGCAGTCAGTCACTCAGTCAGTCAGGCAGTCAGTCAGTCAGTCTCAGTCAGTCAGTTAGTCATTCAGTCAGTCAGTCAAGCTATTTAGTCAGCCTCATTCAGTCATTCTGTCAGTCAGTCAGTCAGTTAGTCATTCAGTCACTCAGTCTCAGTCAGTCAGTCAGTCTGTCAGTCGGTCAGTCCAGACCAGTCAGTCAGTCAAGCAGTCAGTCATTCAGTCTCAGTCAGACAGTCAGTCAGTCCAATCAGTCAATCACTCAGTCAGTTAGGCAGTCAGTCCGTCAGTCTCAGTCAGTCATTTAGTCTCAGTCAGTCAGTCAGTCAGTCCAGTCCGGTCTCAGTCAGTCAGGCAGTCAGTCAGTCAGTCTCGGTCAGTCAGTGAGTATATTTAAAACTCCGACCGTCAGAGATCTGCTAGACTAATGGCTAGAGTGGTGGGCTTCCAAGCGAGTGGCCCTGGTTTCGAGTCCCAGCCTGCGCGAAAATCTTCAATTTATATTTTTAGTTTCTAATTTGAAAATTCTTCTTCTTTTTTTTAATTTTTCTCTTTTGCGAATATTGATTATTTATGTAGGGAGAAAAATTCTGAGTCAATTTAAATATTCGATCTGTAGATTTCAAAGTGTTTGAATCAATAATTAAAAAGGTGCATTTTTTGTTTTTATTATATTTAAGACTTCAATCGACAGAGCTCCGATAGCCTAATGGCTAGACCGTTGGGTTCCAAGCGCGTGGTACTGGGTTCGAGTCCCGGCCGGAACGAAAATCTTCAATCTATATATTTCTTTTCTAATTTGAAGATTCTTTTTTTTTTTCAATTTCTTTCTTTTGCAAATATCGATTATTTATGTACGGAAGAAAATTCTGAGTCAGTTTAATCATTCGACCTTTAGATTTCAAAGATTTTAGATCAATAATTACCAAGGTGCATTCTTTGTTTTTATTATAATTAAGACACCGACGGACCGAGATCCGATAGTATATTGGCGAGAGCGTTGGGCTTCCATGCGTGTCGCCCTGGGTTCAAATCCCAGCCGGAAAGGAAATCTTAAATGCAAATATTTTTTTCTAATTTGATAATTCTTTTTTTTTTTATTTTTCCCTTTTGCGAAGTCAGTCAGTCAGTCCGACAGTCAATCAGACAAGCACTCAGTCATTCAGTCTCAGTCAGTCAGTCCAGTCAGTCAGTCACTCAGTCAGTTAGGCAGTCAGTCAGTCAGTCTCAGTCAGTCAGTCATTCAGTCAGTCAGTCAGTCAGTCAATCAGTCAGTCATTTAGTCTCAATCAGTCAGTCATTCAGTCAGTCAGTCAGTCAGGCAGTCTGTCAGTCAATCAGACGGTCAGTCCTGTCCAGTCAGTTAGTCAGTCAAGCAGTCAGTCAGTCTCAGTCAGTCAGTCAGTCAGTCTCAGTCAGTCAGTCAGTCAGTCAGTCAGTCAGTCCAGTCCAGTCTCAGTCAGTCAGTCAGTCAGTCTCGGTCAGTCAGTCAGTCAGTCATTCAGTCAGTCAGTCAGTCAGGCAGTCAGTCAGTCAGTCAGCCTTATTCAGTCAGTCTGTCAGTCAGTCAGTCAGTCAGCCTTATTCAGTCAGTCTGTCAGTCAGTCAGTCGGTCAGTCCTGTCCAGTCAGTTAGTCAGTCAAGCAGTCAGTCAGGCAGTCAAGCAGTCAGTCAGTCAGTGTCAGTCAGTCATTTAGTCATTCAGTCAGTCAGTGAAATAGTCAGTCAGACAGTCAAGCAGTCAGTCAGTCAGTCTCAGTCAGTCAGTTAGTCAGTCAGTCAGTCAGTCAGTGCAGTCTCAGTCAGTCAGGCAGTTAGTCAGTCAGTCTCGGTCAGTCAGTGAGTCAGTCAGTCAGTCTCGGTCAGTCAGTGTGTCAGTCAGTCAGTCAGTATCAGTCAGTCAGTGAGTCAGTCTGTCAGTCAGGCAGTCTCAGTCAGGCAGTAAGACTACGCTCGACAGAACTCCGATAGCCTAATGGCTAGACCGCTGGTCTTCCAAGCGAATGGCCTGGGTTCGAGTCCCAGCCGGAGCGAATATCTTCAATGTATATATTTCTTTTCTAATTTGAAAATTCTTTTTTTTTTTCAATTTCTTTCCTTTGCAAATATTGATTATTTATGTAGGGAAGAAATTTCTGAGTCAGTTTTATTTTTCGACCGGCAGATTTCAAAGTGTTTAAATAAATAATTACCAAGGTGCAATTTTGTTTTTATTATATTTTATACACCGACCGACAGATTTCCGATAGACTAATGGTTAGAGTGTTGGGCTTCCAAGCGAGTGTCCCTGGTTTCGAGTCCCAGCCTGAACGAAAATCTTCAATGTACATTTTTAGTTTCTAATTTGAAAATTCTTCTTCTTTTTTTTTTTTTTGATTTTTCTCTGTTACAAGTATTGATTATTTATGTAGGGAAGAAAATTCTGAGTCAGTTTAATTTTTCGACCCGCAGATTTCAAAGTGTTTGAATCAATAATTACCAAGGTGCATTTTTTGTTTTTATTATATTTAAAAGTCCGACCGACAGAGCTCCGATAGCCTAATGGCTAGACCGTTGGTCTTCCAAGCGAGTGGCCTGGGTTCGAATCCCACCCGGAGCGAATATCTTCAATGTATATATTTCATTTCTAATTTGAAAATTATTTTTTTTTTCAATTTCTTTCTTTTGAAAATATTGATTATTTATGTAGGGAAGAAACTTCTAAGTCAGTTTAATTTTTCGACCCGAAGATTTTAAGGTGTTTAAATAAACAATTACCAAGGTGCATTTTTTGTTTTTATTATATTTAAAACTCCCATCGACAGAGCTCCCATAGACTAATAGCTAGAGTGTTAGGCTTCCAAGCGAGTGGCCCTGGGTTCGAGTCCCAGCCTGAACGAAAAGCTTCAATGTATACTTTTAGTTTCTAATTTGAAAATTCTTCTTTTTTTTTTTAATTTTTCTCTTTTGCGAATATTGATTATTTATGTAGGGAGAAAAATTCTGAGTCAGTTTAATTATTCGACCTCTAAATTTCAAAGTGTTTGAATCAATAATTACCAAGGTGCATTTTTTGTTTTTATTATATTCAAGACTTCCATCGATAGAGCTCCGATAGCCTAATAGCTAGACCGTTGGGTTCCAAGCGCGTGGTACTGGGTTCGAGTCCCGGCCGGAACGAAAATCTTCAATGTATATTTTTCTTTTCTAATTTGAAAATTCATTATTTTTCATTTTTTTTCTTTTGCAAATATCGATTATTTATGTACGGAAGAAAATTCTGAGTCAGTTTAATTATTCGACCTGTAGATTTCAAAGATTTTAGATCAATAATTACCAAGGTCATTTTTTGTTTTTACTATAATTAAGACACCGGCCAACCGAGATCTGATAGTCCATTGGCGAGAGCGTTGGGCTTCCATGCGTGTGGCACTGGGTTCGAATCCCAGTCGGAAAGAAAATCTTAAATGCATATATTTTTTTCTAATTTGATAATTTTTTCTTATTTTTCCATTTTGCGAAGTCAGTCAGTCAGTCCGACAGTCAATCAGTCAGTCTCTGTCAGCCAGTCTGTCTGTCAGTCGGTCAGTCCAGTCCAGTAAGTCAGTCAAGCAGTCAGTCAGTCACTTAAGCAGTCAATCAGTCAGTTTGTCATTCAGTCACTCAGTCAGTTAGGCAGTAAGTCATTCAGTCTCAGTCAGTCAGTCCAGTCAGTCAGTCACTCAGTCAGTCAGTCTCAGTCAGTCAGTTAGTCATTCAGTCAGTCAGTCAGTCGGGCAGTCTGTCAGTCAGTGAGTCAGTCAGTCAATCAGTATCAGTCAGTCAGTCAGTATCTAATTTGAAGATTCTTTTTTTTTTCAATTTCTTTCTTTTGCAAATATCGATTATTTATGTACGGAAGAAAATTCTGAGTCAGTTTAACCATTCGACCTTTAGATTTCAAAGATTTTAGATCAATAATTACCAAGGTGAATTTTTTGTTTTTATTATAATTAAGACACCGACGGACCGAGATCCGATAGTATATTGGCGAGAGCGTTGGGCTTCCATGCGTGTCGCCCTGGGTTCAAATCCCAGCCGGAAAGGAAATCTTAAATGCAAATATTTTTTTCTAATTTGATAATTCTTTTTTTTTTATTTTTCCCTTTTGCGAAGTCAGTCAGTCAGTCCGACAGTCAATCAGACAAGCACTCAGTCATTCAGTCTCAGTCAGTCAGTCCAGTCAGTCAGTCACTCAGTCAGTTAGGCAGTCAGTCAGTCAGTCTCAGTCAGTCAGTCATTCAGTCAGTCAGTCAGTCAGTCAATCAGTCAGTCATTTAGTCTCAATCAGTCAGTCATTCAGTCAGTCAGTCAGTCAGGCAGTCAGTCAGTCAATCAGACGGTCAGTCCTGTCCAGTCAGTTAGTCAGTCAAGCAGTCAGTCAGTCTCAGTCAGTCAGTCAGTCAGTCTCAGTCAGTCAGTCAGTCAGTCAGTCAGTCCAGTCCAGTCTCAGTCAGTCAGTCAGTCAGTCTCGGTCAGTCAGTCAGTCAGTCATTCAGTCAGTCAGTCAGTCAGGCAGTCAGTCAGTCAGTCAGCCTTATTCACTCAGCCTTATTCAGTCAGTCTGTCAGTCAGTCAGTCAGTCAGTCAGCCTTATTCAGTCAGTCTGTCAGTCAGTCAGTCGGTCAGTCCTGTCCAGTCAGTTAGTCAGTCAAGCAGTCAGTCAGGCAGTCAAGCAGTCAGTCAGTCAGTGTCAGTCAGTCATTTAGTCATTCAGTCAGTCAGTGAAATAGTCAGTCAGACAGTCAAGCAGTCAGTCAGTCAGTCTCAGTCAGTTAGTTAGTCAGTCAGTCAGTCAGTCAGTGCAGTCTCAGTCAGTCAGGCAGTTAGTCAGTCAGTCTCGGTCAGTCAGTGAGTCAGTCAGTCAGTCTCGGTCAGTCAGTGTGTCAGTCAGTCAGTCAGTATCAGTCAGTCAGTGAGTCAGTCTGTCAGTCAGGCAGTCTCAGTCAGGCAGTAAGACTACGCTCGACAGAACTCCGATAGCCTAATGGCTAGACCGCTGGTCTTCCAAGCGAATGGCCTGGGTTCGAGTCCCAGCCGGAGCGAATATCTTCAATGTATATATTTCTTTTCTAATTTGAAAATTCTTTTTTTTTTCAATTTCTTTCCTTTGCAAATATTGATTATTTATGTAGGGAAGAAAATTCTGAGTCAGTTTAATTTTTCGACCGGCAGATTTCAAAGTGTTTAAATAAATAATTACCAAGGTGCAATTTTGTTTTTATTATATTTTATACACCGACCGACAGAGCTCCGGTAGACTAATGGTTAGAGTGTTGGGCTTCCAAGCGAGTGGCCCTGGTTTCGAGTCCCAGCCTGAACGAAAATCTTCAATGTACATTTTTAGTTTCTAATTTGAAAATTCTTCTTCTTTTTTTTTTTTTTTGATTTTTCTCTGTTACAAGTATTGATTATTTATGTAGGGAAGAAAATTCTGAGTCAGTTTAATTTTTCGACCCGCAGATTTCAAAGTGTTTGAATCAATAATTACCAAGGTGCATTTTTTGTTTTTATTATATTTAAAAGTCCGACCGACAGAGCTCCGATAGCCTAATGGCTAGACCGTTGGTCTTCCAAGCGAGTGGCCTGGGTTCGAATCCCACCCGGAGCGAATATCTTCAATGTATATATTTCATTTCTAATTTGAAAATTATTTTTTTTTTCAATTTCTTTCTTTTGAAAATATTGATTATTTATGTAGGGAAGAAACTTCTAAGTCAGTTTAATTTTTCGACCCGAAGATTTTAAGGTGTTTAAATAAACAATTACCAAGGTGCATTTTTTGTTTTTATTATATTTAAAACTCCCATCGACAGAGCTCCCATAGACTAATAGCTAGAGTGTTAGGCTTCCAAGCGAGTGGCCCTGGGTTCGAGTCCCAGCCTGAACGAAAAGCTTCAATGTATACTTTTAGTTTCTAATTTGAAAATTCTTCTTTTTTTTTTAAATTTTTCTCTTTTGCGAATATTGATTATTTATGTAGGGAGAAAAATTCTGAGTCAGTTTAATTATTCGACCTCTAAATTTCAAAGTGTTTGAATCAATAATTACCAAGGTGCATTTTTTGTTTTTATTATATTCAAGACTTCCATCGATAGAGCTCCGATAGCCTAATAGCTAGACCGTTGGGTTCCAAGAGCGTGGTACTGGGTTCGAGTCCCGGCCGGAACGAAAATCTTCAATGTATATTTTTCTTTTCTAATTTGAAAATTCATTATTTTTCATTTTTTTTCTTTTGCAAATATCGATTATTTATGTACGGAAGAAAATTCTGAGTCAGTTTAATTATTCGACCTGTAGATTTCAAAGATTTTAGATCAATAATTACCAAGGTCATTTTTTGTTTTTAGTATAATTAAGACACCGGCCAACCGAGATCTGATAGTCCATTGGCGAGAGCGTTGGGCTTCCATGCGTGTGGCACTGGGTTCGAATCCCAGTCGGAAAGAAAATCTTAAATGCATATATTTTTTTCTAAATTGATAATTTTTTCTTATTTTTCCCTTTTGCGAAGTCAGTCAGTCAGTCCGACAGTCAATCAGTCAGTCTCTGTCAGCCAGTCAGTCTGTCAGTCGGTCAGTCCAGTCCAGTCAGTCACTCAGTCAGTCAGGCAGTCAGTCAGTCAGTCTCAGTCAGTCAGTTAGTCATTCAGTCAGTTAGTCAAGCAATTTAGTCACTTATTCTCAGTCAGTTAGTCATTCAGTCAGTCAGGGTCAGTCAGTCAGTTAGTCATTCAGTCAGTCAGTCAGTCGGGCAGTCAGTCAGTCAGTGAGTCAGTCTCAGTCAGTCAGTTAGTCATTCAGTCAGTTAGTCAAGCAATTTAGTCACTTATTCTCAGTCAGTTAGTCATTCAGTCATTCAGTCTCAGTCAGACAGTCAGTCAGTCCAATCAGTCAGTCACTCAGTCAGTTAGGCAGTCAGTCAGTCAGTCTCAGTCAGTCAGTTAGTCATTCAGCCAGTCAGTCAAGCAGTCAGTCATTTAGTCTCAGTCAGTCAGTCAGTCAGTCCAGTCCAGTCTCAGTCAGTCAGGCAGTCAGTCAGTCAGTCTCGGTCAGTTAGTCAGTCTCGGTCAGTCAGTCAGTCTCGGTCAGTCAGTGAGTCAGTCAGTCAATCAGTATCAGTCAGTCAGTCAGTATCAGTCAGTCAGTCAGTATGAGTCAGTCATTCAGTCAATCTGTCAGTCAGGCAGTCTCAGTCAGGCAGTAAGACTCCGACCGACAGAACTCCGATAGCTAATGGCTAGACCGTTGGTCTTCCAAGCGAATGGCCTGGGTTCGAGTCCCAGCCGGAACGAATATCGTCAATGTATATATTTCTTTTCGAATTTGAAAATCTTTTTTTTTTTTTCTTTTTTTTTTCTTTTGCAAATATTGATTATTTATGTAGGGAAAAAAAATCTGAGTCAGTTTAATTTTTCCACTGGCAGATTTCAAAGTGTTTAGATAAATAATTACAAAGGTGCATTTTTTGATTTTATTATATTTAAAACTCCGCCCGTCAGAGCTCTGCTAGACTAATGGCTAGAGTGGTGGGCTTCAAAGCGAGCGGCCCTGGGTTCGCGTCCCAGCCTGCGCGAAAATCTTTAATTTATATTTTTAGTTTCTAATTTGAAAATTCTTCTTCTTTTTTTTTGATTTTTTTCTTTTGCGAATATTGCTTATTTATGTTTGGAGAAAAATTCTGAGTCAGTTTAATTATTCGACCTGTAGATTTCAAAGATTTTAGATCAATAATTACCAAGGTGCATTTTTTGTTTTTATTAAAATTAAGACACCGGCCAACCGAGATCCGATAGTCCATTGGCGAGAGCGTTTGGCTTCCAAGCGTGTGGCCGTGGGTTCGAATCCCAGCCGGAATGGAAATCTTACATGCAACTATTTTTTTCTAATTTGATAATTCTTTTTTTTTTTATTTTTCCCTTTTGCGAAGTCAGTCATTCAGTCCGACAGTCAATCAATCAGTCTCGGTCAGTCAGTCAGTCTGTCAGTCGGTCAGTCCAGTCCAGTCAGTCAGTCAAGCAGTCAGTCATTCAGTCACTCAAGCAGTCAGTCAGTCAGTTAGTCATTCAGTCACTCAGTCAGTTAGGCAGTTAGTCATTCAGTCTCAGTCAGTCAGTCCAGTCAGTCAGTCACTCAGTCAGTTAGGCAGTCAGTCAGTCAGTCATTCAGTCAGCCAGTCGGTCAGTCCAGTTCAGTCAGTCAGTTAGTCAGTCAAGCAGTCAGTCAAGCAGGCTCAGTCAGTCAGTTAGTCAGTCAGTCAGTCAGTCCAACCCAGTCTCAGTCAGTCAGGCAATCAGTCAGTCAGTCTCGGTCAGTCAGTGAGTCAGTCAGTATCAGTCAGTCAGTCAGTCAGTCTGTCAGTCTGTCAGTCAGGCAGTAAGACTCCGATCGACAGAACTCCGATAGCTAATGGCTAGACCGTTGGTCTTCCAAGCGAATGGCCTGGGTTCGAGTCCCAGCCGGAACGAATATCCTCAATGTATATATTTCTTTTCTAATTTGATAATTCTTTTTTTTTCAGTTTCTTTCTTTTGCAAATATTGATTATTTATGTAGGGAAGAAAATTCTGAGTCAGTTTAATTTTTCGACCCGCAGATTTCCAAGTGTTTAGATAAATAATTACCAAGGTGCATTTTTTGATTTTATTATATTTAAAACTCCGACCGTAAGAGCTCTGCTAGACTAATGGCTAGAGTGGTGGGCTTCCAAGCGAAAGGCCCTGGGGTTGAGTCCCAGCCTGTGCGAAAATCTTAAATTTATATTTTTAGTTTCTAATTTGAAAATTCTTCTTCTTTTTTTTTAATTTTTCTCTTTTTCGAATATTGATTATTTATATAGGGAGAAAAATTCTGAGTCAGTTTAATTATTCGACCTGTAGATTTCAAAGTGTTTGAATCAATAATTAAAAAGGTGCATTTTTTGTTTTTATTATATTTAAGACTTCAATGGACAGAGCTCCGATAGCCTGATGGCTAGACCGGTGGGTTCCAAGCGCGTGGTACTGGGTCGAGTCCCGGCCGGAACGAAAATCTTCAATGTATATATTTCTTTTCTAATTTGAAGATTCTTTTTTTTTCAATTTCTTTCTTTTGCAAATATCGATTATTTATGTAGGGAAGAAAATTCTGAGTTAGTTTAATTTTTCGACCGGCAGATTTCAAAAGTGTTTAAATAAATAATTACCAAGGTGCATTTTTGTTTTTATTATATTTAAAACTCCGACCTACAGAGCTCCGATAGACTAATGGTTAGAGTGTTGGGCTTCCAAGCGAGTGGCCCTGGGTTCGAGTCCCAGCCTGAACGAAAATCTTCAATGTATATTTTTAGTTTCTAATTTGAAAATTTTAATTAAGTTTTTATTATAATTTAGACACCGGCCAAACGAGATCCGATAGTCCATTGGCGAGAGCGTTGGGCTTCCATGCGTGTGGCCCTGGGTTCGAATCCCAGCCGGAAAGAAAATCTTAAATGCATGTATTTTTTTCTTTTGCAAATATTGATTATTTATGTAGGGAAAAAAATTCTGAGTCAGTTTAATTTTTCCACTGGCAGATTTCAAAGTGTTTAGATAAATAATTACAAAGGTGCATTTTTTGATTTTATTATATTTAAAACTCCGCCCGTCAGAGCGCTGCTAGACTAATGGCTAGAGTGGTGGTCTTCCAAGCGAGCGGCCCTGGGTTCGCGTCCCAGCCTGCGCGAAAATCTTCCATTTATATTTTTAGTTTCTAATTTGAAAATTCTTCTTCTTTTTTTTTTTATTTTTCTCTTTTGCGAATATTGCTTATTTATGTTTGGAAAAAAATTCTGAGTCAGTTTAATTATTCGACCTGTAGATTTCAAAGTGTTTGAATCAATAATTAAAAAGTGAATTTTTGTTTTTATTATATTTAAGACTTCAATCGACAGAGCTCCGATAGCCTAATGGCTAGACCGTTGGGTTCCAACCGCGTGGTATTGGGTCGAGTCCCGGCCGGAACGAAAATCTTCAATGTATATATTTCTTTTCTAATTTGAAGATTATTTTTTTTCAATTTCTTTCTTTTGCAAATATCTATTATTTATGTACGGAAGAAAATTCTGAGTCAGTTTAATCATTCGACCTTTAGATTTCAAAGATTTTAGATCAATAATTAACAAGGTGCATTTTTTATTTTTATTATAATTAAGACACCGACCGACAGAGATCCGATAGTATATTGGCGAGAGCGTTGGGCTTACATGCGTGTCGCCCTGGGTTCAAATCCCAGCAGGAAAGGAAATCTTAAATGCAAATACTTTTTTCTAATTTTATAATTCTTTTTTTTTTATTTTTCCCTTTTGCGAAGTCAGTCAGTCAGTCCGACAGTCAATCAGTCAGTCTCTGTCAGCCAGTCAGTCTGTCAGTCGGTCAGTCCAGTCCAGTCAGTCAGTCACTCAGTCAGTTAGGCAGTCAGTCAGTCAGTCTCAGTCAGTCAGTTAGTCCTTCAGCCAGTCAGTCAAGCAGTCAGTCATTTAGTCTCAGTCAGTCACTCATTCAGTCAGTCAGTCAGTCAGTCGGTCAGTCCTGTCCAGTCAGTTAGTCAGTCAGTCTCAGTCAGTCAGTCAGTCAGTCAGTCAGTCTCAGTCAGTCAGTCAGTCAGTCAGTCCAGTCCAGTCTCAGTCAGTCAATCAGTCAGTCTCGGTCAGTCAGTCAGTCAGTCATTCAGTCAGTCAGGCAGTCAGTCAGTCATTCAGCCTTATTCAGTCAGTCAGTCAGTCAGGCAGTCAGTCAGTCATTCAGCCTTATTCAGTCAGTCTGTCAGTCAGTCAGTCAGTCAGCCTTATTCAGTCAGTCTGTCAGTCAGTCAGTCGGTCAGTCCTGTCCAGTCAGTTAGTCAGTCAGGCAGTCAAGCAGTCAGTCAGTCAGTGTCAGTCAGTCATTTAGTCATTCAGTCAGTCAGTGAAATAGTCAGTCATACAGTCAAGCAGTCAGTCAGTCAGTCTCAGTCAGTCAGTTAGTCAATCAGTCAGTCAGTCAGTCAGTCAGTCCAGTCTCAGTCAGTCAGGCAGTTGGTCAGTCAGTCTCGGTCAGTCAGTGAGTCAGTCAGTCAGTCTTGGTCAGTCAGTGAGTCAGTCAGTATCATTCAGTCAGTGAGTCAGTCTGTCAGTCAGGCAGTCTCAGTCAGGCAGTAAGACTCCGCGCGACAGAACTCCGATAGCCTAATGGCTAGACCGCTGGTCTTCCAAGCGAGTGGCCTGGGTTCGAGTCCCAGCCGGAGCGAATATCTTCAATGTTTATATTTCTTTTCTAATTTGAAAATTCTTTTTTTTTTCAATTTCTTTCCTTTGCAAATATTGATTATTTATGTAGGGAAGAAAATTCTGAGTCAGTTTAATTTTTCGACCGGCAGATTTCAAAGTGTTTAAATAAATAATGACCAAGGTGCATTTTTGTTTTTATTATATTTAAAACTCCGATCTGCAGAGCTCTGATAGACTAATGGTTAGAGTGTTGGGCTTCCAAGCGAGTGGCCCTGGGTTCGAGTCCCAGCCTGAACGAAAATCTTCAATGTATGTTTTTAGTTTCTAATTTGAAAATTCTTCTTCTTTTTTTTTAATTTTTCTCTTTTACAAGTATTCATTATTTATGTAGGGAAGAAAATTCTGAGTGAGTTTAATTTTTCGACCCGCAGATTTCAAAGTGTTTGAATCAATAATTACCAAGGTGCATTTTTTGCTTTTATTATATTTAAAACTCCCACCGACAGAGCTCCCATAGACTAATGGCCAGAGTGTTAGGCTTCCAAGCGAGTGGCCCTGGGTTCGAGACCCAGCCTGAACGAAAATCTTCAATGTATACTTTTAGTTTCTAATTTGAAAATTCTTCTTTTTTTTAAATTTTTCTATTTTGCGAATATTGATTATTTAAGTAGGGAGAAAATTTCTGAGTCAGTTTAATTATTCGTCCTGTAAATTTCAAAGTGTTTGAATCAATAATTACCAAGGTGCATTTTTTGTTTTTATTATATTTAAGACTTTCATCGCCAGAGCTCCGATAGCCTGATGGCTAGACCGTTGGGTTCCAAGCACGTGGTACTGGGTTCGAGTCCCGGCCAGAACGAAAATCTTCAATGTATATATTTCTTTTCTAATTTGAAAGTTATTTTTTTTTCATTTTCTTTCTTTTGCAAATATCGATTATTTATGTACGGAAGAAAATTCTGAGTCAGTTTAATTATTCGACCTGTAGATTTCAAAGATTTTAGATCAATAATTACCAACGTGCATTTTTTGTTTTTATTATAATTAAGACACCGGCCAACCGAGATCCGATAGTCCATTGGCGAGAGCGTTGGGCTTCCATGCGTGTGGCCCTGGGTTCGAATCCCAGCCGGAAAGAAAATCTTAAATACATGTATTTTTTTCTAATTTGATAATTTTTTTTTATTTTTCCCTTTTGCGAAGTCAGTCAGTCAGTCCGACAGTCAATCAGTCAGTCTCTGTCAGCCAGTCAGTCTGTCAGTCGGTCAGTCCAGTCCAGTCAGTCAGTCAAGCAGTCAGTCATTCAGTCACTCAAGCAGTCAGTCAGTCTGTCAGTCGGTCAGTCCAGTTCAGTCAGTCAGTTAGTCAGTCAAGCAGTCAGTCAAACAGGCTCAGTCAGTCAGTTAGTCAGTCAGTCCAACCCAGTCTCAGGCAGTCAGTCAGTCAGTCTCGGTCAGTCAGTGAGTCAGTCAGTATCAGTCAGTCAGTCAGTCAGTCTGTCAGTCTGTCAGTCAGGCAGTCTCAGTCAGGCAGTAAGACTCCGACCGACAGAACTCCGATAGCCTAATGGCTAGACCGTTGGTCTTCCAAGCGAGTGGCCTGGGTTCGAGTGCCAGCCGGAACGAATATCCTCAATGTATATATTTCTTTTCTAATTTGAAAATTCTTTTTTTTTTTCAGTTTCTTTCTTTTGCAAATATTGATTATTTATGTAGGGAAGAAAATTCTGAGTCAGTTTAATTTTTCGAAACGCAGAATTCAAAGTGTTTAGATAAATAATTACCAAGGTGCATTTTTTGATTTTATTATATTTAAAACTCTGACCGTCAGTGCTCTGTTAGACTAATGGCTAGAGTGGTGGGCTTCCAAGCGAGTGGCCCTGGGTTCGAGTCCCAGCCTGAGCGAAAATCTTCAATTTATATTTTTAGTTTCTAATTTGAAAATTCTTCTTCTTTTTTTTTTAATTTTTCTCTTTTGCGAATATTGATTATTTATGTAGAGAGAAAAATTCTGAGTCAGTTTAATTATTCGACCTGTAGATTTCAAAGTGTTTGAATCAATAATTAAAAAGGTGCATTTTTTGTTTTTATTATATATAAGACCTCAATCGACAGAGCTCCGATAGCCTGATGGCTAGACCGTTGGGTTCCAAGCCCATGGTACTGGGTTCGAGTCCCGGCCGGAACGAAAATCTTCAATGTATATATTTCTTTTCTAATTTGAAGATTCTTTTTTTTTCAATTTCTTTCTTTTGCAAATATCGATTATTTATGTACGGAAGAAAATTCTGAGTCAGTTTAATCATTCGACCTTTAGATTTCAAAGATTTTAGATCAATAATTACCAAAGTGCATTTTTTGTTTTTATTATAATTAAGACACCGACCAACAGAGATCCGATAGTATATTGGCGAGAGCGTTGGGCTTACATGCGTGTCGCCCTGGGTTCAAATCCCAGCCGGAAAGGAAATCTTAAATGCAAATATTTTCTTATAATTTTATAATTCTTTTTTTTTATTTTTCCCTTTTGCGAAGTCAGTCAGTCAGTCCGACAGTCAATCAGTCAAGCACTCAGTCACTCAGTCTTAGTCAGTCAGTCCAGTCAGTCAGTCACTCAGTCAGTTAGGCAGTCAGTCAGTCAGTCTCAGTCAGTCAGTTAGTCCTTCAGCCAGTCGGTCAAGTACTCAGTCATTTAGTCTCAGTCAGTCAGTCATTCAGTCAGTCAGTCTGTCAGGCAGTCAGTCAGTCAGTCAGTCGGTCAGTCCTGTCCAGTCAGTTAGTCAGTCAAGCAGTCAGTCAGTCTCAGTCAGTCAGTCAGTCAGTCTCGGTCAGTCAGTCAGTCAGTCAGTCAGGCAGTCAGTCAGTCATTCAGCCTTATTCAGTCAGTCAGTCAGTCAGGCAGTCAGTCAGTCATTCAGCCTTATTCAGTCAGTCTGTCAGTCAGTCAGTCAGTCAGCCTTATTCAGTCAGTCTGTCAGTCAGTCAGTCGGTCAGTCCTGTCCAGTCAGTTAGTCAGTCAAGCAGTCAGTCAGGCAGTCAAGCAGTCAGTCAGTCAGTGTCAGTCAGTCATTTAGTCATTCAGTCAGTCAGTGAAATAGTCAGTCATACAGTCAAGCAGTCAGTCAGTCAGTCTCAGTCAGTCACTCAGTCAGTCAGTTCAGTCTCAGTCAGTCAGGCAGTTAGTCAGTCAGTCTCGGTCAGTCAGTGAGTCAGTCAGTCAGTCTCGGTCAGTCAGTGAGTCAGTCAGTATCATTCAGTCAGTGAGTCAGTCTGTCAGTCAGGCAGTAAGACTCCGCGCGACAGAACTCCGATAGCCTAATGGCTAGACCGCTGGTCTTCCAAGCGAGTGGCCTGGGTTCGAGTCCCAGCCGGAGCGAATATCTTCAATGTTTATATTTCTTTTCTAATTGGAAAATTCTTTTTTTTTCAATTTCTTTCCTTTGCAAATATTGATTATTTATGTAGGGAAGAAAATTCTGAGTCAGTTTAATTTTTCGAACGGCAGATTTCAAAGTGTTTAAATAAATAATTACCAAGGTGCATTTTTTGCTTTTATTATATTTAAAACTCCGACCGTCAGTGCTCTGTTAGACTAATGGCTAGAGTGGTGGGCTTCCAAGCGAGTGGCCCTGGGTTCGAGTCCCAGCCTGAGCGAAAATCTTCAATTTATATTTTTAGTTTCTAATTTGAAAATTCTTCTTCTTTTTTTTTAATTTTTCTCTTTTGCGAATATTGATTATTTATGTAGGGAGAAAAATTCTGAGTCAGTTTAATTATTCGACCTGTAGATTTCAAAGTGCTTGAATCAATAATTAAAAAGGTGCATTTTTTGTTTTTATTATATTTAAGACTTCACTCGACAGAGCTCCGATAGCCTGATGGCTAGACCGTTGGGTTCCAAGCGCGTGGTACTGGGTTCGAGTCCCAGCCGGAACGAAAATCTTCGATGTATATATTTCTTTTCTAATTTGAAGATTCTTTTTTTTTCAATTTCTTTCTTTTGCAAATATCGATTATTTATGTACGGAAGAAAATTCTGAGTCAGTTTAATCATTCGACCTTTAGATTTCAAAGATTTTAGATCAATAATTACCAAGGTGCATTTTTTGTTTTTATTATAATTAAGACACCGACCAACAGAGATCCGATAGTATATTGGCGAGAGCGTTGGGCTTACATGCGTGTCGCCCTGGGTTCAAATCCCAGCCGGAAAGGAAATCTTAAATGCAAATATTTTTTTCTAATTTTATAATTCTTTTTTTTTATTTTTCCCTTTTGCGAAGTCAGTCAGTCAGTCCGACAGTCAATCAGTCAAACACTCAGTCAGTCAGTCTCAGTCAGTCAGTTAGTCCTTCAGCCAGTCAGTCAAGCAGTCAGTCATTTAGTCTCAGTCAGTCAGTCATTCAGTCAGTCAGCCTTATTCAGTCAGTCTGTCAGTCAGTCAGTCGGTCAGTCCTGTCCAGTCAGTTAGTCAGTCAAGCAGTCAGTCAGGCAGTCAAGCAGTCAGTCAGTCAGTCTCAGTCAGTCAGTTAGTCAGTCAGTCAGTCAGTCAGTCCAGTCTCGGTCAGTCAGTGAGTCAGTCAGTCAGTCTCGGTCAGTCAGTGAGTCAGTCAGTATCATTCAGTCAGTGAGTCAGTCTGTCAGTCAGACAGTCTCAGTCAGGCAGTAAGACTCCGCGCGACAGAACTCCGATAGCCTAATGGCTAGACCGCTGGTCTTCCAAGCGAAAGGCCCTGGGGTCGAGTCCCAGCCTGCGCGAAAATCTTCAATTTATATTTTTAGTTTCTCATTTGAAAATTCTTCTTCTTTTTTTTTTAATTTTTCTCTTTTTCGAATATTGATTTTTTATGTAGGGAGAAAAATTCTGAGTCAGTTTAATTATACGACCTGTAGATTTCAAAGTGTTTGAATCAATAATTAAAAAGATGCATTTTTTGTTTTTATTATATTAAGAGTCAGTCAGTCAGTCAGCCTTATTCAGTCAGTCTGTCAGTCAGTCAGACTTATTCAGTCAGTCTGTCAGTCAGTCAGTCGGTCAGTCATTTCCAGTCAGTTAGTCAGTCAAGCAGTCAGTCAGGCAGTCAAGCAGTCAGTCAGTCAGTGTCAGTCAGTCAGTCAGTCAGTGTCAGTAGGTCATTTAGTCATTCAGTCAGTCAGTGAAATAGTCAGTCATACAGTCAAGCAGTCAGTCAGTCAGTCTCAGTCAGTCAGTTAGTCACTCAGTCAGTCAGTCAGTCAGTCAGTCAGTCAGTCAGTCAGTCCAGTCTCAGTCAGTCAGGCAGTTAGTCAGTCAGTCTCGGTCAGTCAGTGAGTCAGTCAGTCAGTCTCGGTCAGTCAGTGAGTCAGTCAGTATCATTCAGTCAGTGAGTCAGTCAGGCAGTCTCAGTCAGGCAGTAAGACTCCGCGCGACAGAACTTCGATAGCCTAATGGCTAGACCGCTGGTCTTCCAAGCGAGTGGCCTGGTTTCGAGTCCCAGCCGGAGCGAATATCTTCAATGTTTATATTTCATTTCTAATTTGAAAATTCTTTTTTTTTTTTCAATTTCTTTCCTTTGCAAATATTGATTATTTATGTAGGGAAGAAAATTCTGAGTCAGTTTAATTTTTCGACCGGCAGATTTCAAAGTGTTTAAATAAATAATGACCAAGGTGCATTTTTGTTTTTATTATATTTAAAACTCCGATCTACAGAGCTCCGATAGACTAATGGTTAGAGTGTTGGGCTTCCAAGCGAGTGGCCCTGGGTTCGAGTCCCAGCCTGAACGAAAATCTTCAATGTATATTTTTAGTTTCTAATTTGAAAATTCTTCTTCTTTTTTTTTAATTTTTCTCTTTTACAAGTATTCATTATTTATGTAGGGAAGAAAATTCTGAGTCAGTTTAATTTTTCGACCCGCAGATTTCAAAGTGTTTGAATCAATAATTACTAAGGTGCATTTTTTGCTTTTATTATATTTAAGACTTCCATCGACAGAGCTCCGATAGCCTAATGACTAGACCGTTGGGTTCCAAGCACGTGGTACTGGGTTCGAGTCCCGGCCAGAACGAGAATCTTCGACCTTTAGATTTCAAAGATTTTAGATCAATAATTACCAAGGTGCATTTTTTGTTTTTATCATAATTAAGACACCGGCCAACAGAGATCCGATAGTATATTGGCGAGAGCGTTGGGCTTACATGCGTGTCGCCCTGGGTTGAAATCCCAGCCGGAAAGGAAATCTTAAATGCAAATATTTTTTTCTAATTTTATAATTCTTTTTTTTTTTCCCCCTTTTGCGAAGTCAGTCAGTCAGTCCGACAGTCAATCAGTCAAGCACTCAGTCACTCATTCTCAGTCAGTCAGTCCAGTCAGTCAGTCACTCAGTCAGTTAGGCAGTCAGTCAGTCAGTCTCAGTCAGTCAGTTAGTCCTTCAGCCAGTCAGTCAAGCAGTCAGTCATTTAGTCTCAGTCAGTCAGTCATTCAGTCGGTCAGCCTTATTCAGTCAGTCTGTCAGTCAGTCGGTCAGTCCTGTCCAGTCAGTTAGTCAGTCAAGCATTCAGTCAGGCAGTCAAGCAGTCAGTCAGTCAGTCAGTCAGTCCAGTCTCAGTCAGTCAGGCAGTTAGTCAGTCAGTCTCGGTCAGGCAGTCAGTCAGTCAGTCAGTCAGTCCAGTCTCAGTCAGTCCAGTCTCAGTCAGTCAGGCAGTTAGTCAGTCAGTCTCGGTCAGTCAGTGAGTCAGTCAGTCAGACTCGGTCAGTCAGTGAGTCAGTCAGTATCATTCAGTCAGTGAGTCAGTCTGTGAGTCAGGCAGTCTCAGTCAGGCAGTAAGACTCCGCGCGACAGAACTCCGATAGCCTAATGGCTAGACCGCTGGTCTTCCAAGCGAGTGGCCTGGGTTCGAGTCCCAGCCGGAGCGAATATCTTCAATGTTTATATTTCTTTTCTAATTTGAAAACTCTTTTTTTTTCAATTTCTTTCCTTTGCAAATATTGATTATTTATGTAGGGAAGAAAATTCTGAGTCAGTTTAATTTTTCGACCGGCAGATTTCAAAAGTGTTTAAATAAATAATTACCAAGGTGCATTTTTGTTTTTATTATATTTAAAACTCCGACCTACAGAGCTCCGATAGACTAATGGTTAGAGTGTTGGGCTTCCAAGCGAGTGGCCCTGGGTTCGAGTCCCAGCCTGAACGAAAATCTTCAATGTATATTTTTAGTTTCCAATTTGAAAATTGTTCTTTTTTTTTAATTTTTCTCTTTTTCGAATATTGATTATTTATGTAGGGAGAAAAATTCTGAGTCAGTTTAATTATTCGACCTGTAAATTTCAAAGTGTTTGAATCAATAATTACCAAGGTGCATTTTTTGTTTTTATTATATTTAAGACTTCCATCGACAGAGCTCCGATAGCCTAATGGCTAGACCGATGGGTTCCAAGCGCGTGGTACTGGGTTCGAGTCCCGGCCGGAACGAAAATCTTCCATGTATATATTTATCTTCTAATTTGAAGATTCTTTTTTTTTTCAATTTCTTTCTTTTGCAAATATGGATTATTTATGTACGGAAGAAAATTCTGAGTCAGTTTAATCATTCGACCTTTAGATTTCAAAGATTTTAGATCAATAATTACTAAGGTGCATTTTTTGTTTTTATTATAATTAAGACACCGATCAACAGAGATCCGATAGTATATTGGCGAGAGCGTTGGGCTTCCATGAGTGTCGCCCTGGGTTCAAATCCCAGCCGGAAAGGAAATCTTAAATGCAAATATTTTTTTCTAATTTTATAATTCTTTTTTTTTTATTTTTCCCTTTTGCGAAGTCAGTCAGTCAGTCTGACAGTCAATCAGTCAAGCACTCATTCATTCAGTCTCAGTCAGTCAGTCCAGTCAGTCAGTCACTCAGTCAGTCAGTTAGTCCTTCAGCCAGTCAGTCAAGCAGTCAGTCATTTAGTCTCAGTCAGTCAGTCATTCAGTCCAGTCAGTCAGTCAGGCAGTCAGTCAGTCAGTCAGTCGGTCAGTCCTGTGCAGTCAGTTAGTCACTAAAGCAGTCAGTCAGTCTCAGTCAGTCAGTCAGTCAGTCAGTCCAGTCCAGTCTCAGTCAGTCAGTCAGTCAGTCTCGGTCAGTCAGTCAGACAGTCATTCAGTCAGTCAGTCAGTCAGGCAGTCAGTCAGTCGGTCAGCCTTATTCAGTCAGTCTGTCAGTCAGTCAGTCAGTCAGCCTTATTCAGTCAGTCTGTCAGTCATCCTTATTCAGTCAGTCTGTCAGTCAGTCAGTCGGTCAGTCCTGTCCAGTCAGTTAGTCAGTCAAGCAGTCAGTCAGGTAGTCAAGCAGTCAGTCAGTCAGTGTCAGTCAGTCATTTAGTCATTCAGTCAGTCAGTGAAATAGCCAGTCAGAGAGTCAAGCAGTCAGTCAGTCAGTCTCAGTCAGTCAGTTAGTCAGTCAGTCAGTCAGTCAGTCAGTCAGTCAGTCCAGTCTCAGTCAGTCAGGCAGTTAGTCAGTCAGTCTCGGTCAGTCAGTGAGTCAGTCAGTCAGTATCAGTCAGTCAGTGAGTCAGTCTGTCAGTCAGGCAGTATCAGTCAGGCAGTAAGACTCCGCTCGACAGAACTCCTATAGCCTAATGGCTAGACCGCTGGTCTTCCAAGCGAGTGGCCTGGGTTCGAGTCCCAGCCGGAGCGAATATCTTCAATGTATATATTTCTTTTCTAATTTGAAAATTCTTTTTTTTTTCAATTTCTTTCCTTTGCAATTATTGATTATTTATGTAGGGAAGAAAATTCTGAGTCAGTTTAATTTTTCGACAAGAAGATTTCAAAGTGTTTAAATAAACAATTACCAAGGTGCATTTTTTGTTTTTATTATATTTAAAACTCCCACCGACAGAGCTCCCATAGACTATTGGCTAGAGTGTTAGGCTTCCAAGCGAGTGGCCCTGGGTTCGAGTCCCAGCCTGAACGAAAATCTTCAATGTATACTTTTAGTTTCTAATTTGAAATTTCTTCTTCTTTTTTTTTAAATTTTTCTCTTTTGCGAATATTGATTATTTATGTAGGGAGAAAAATTCTGAGTCAGTTTATTATTCGACCTGTAAATTTCAAAGTGTTTGAATCAATAATTACCAAGGTGCATTTTTTGTTTTTATTATATTTAAGACTTCCTTCGACAGAGCTCCGATAGCCTAATGGCTAGACCGTTGGGTTCCAAGCGCGTGGTACTGGGTTCGAGTCCCAGCCGGAACGAAAATCTTCCATGTATATATTTCTCTTCTAATTTGAAGATTCTTTTTTTTTTTCAATTTCTTTCTTTTGCAAATATGGATTATTTATGTACGGAAGAAAATTCTGTGTCAGTTTAATCATTCGACCTTTAGATTTCAAAAATTTTAGATCAATAATTACTAAGGTGCATTTTTTGTTTTTATTATAATTAAGACACCGATCAACAGAGATCCGATAGTATATTGGCGAGAGCGTTGGGCTTCCATGAGTGTCGCCCTGGGTTCAAATCCCAGCCGGAAAGGAAATCTTAAATGCAAATATTTTTTTCTAATTTTATAATTCTTTTTTTTTTATTTTTCCCTTTTGCGAAGTCAGTCAGTCAGTCTGACAGTCAATCAGTCAAGCACTCAGTCATTCAGTCTCAGTCAGTCAGTCCAGTCAGTCAGTCACTCAGTCAGTCAGTTAGTCCTTCCGCCAGTCAGTCAAGCAGTCAGTCATTTAGTCTCAGTCAGTCAGTCATTCAGTCAGTCAGTCAGTCAGGCAGTCAGTCAGTCAGTCAGTCGGTCAGTCCTGTGCAGTCAGTTAGTCACTAAAGCAGTCAGTCAGTCTCAGTCAGTCAGTCAGTCAGTCAGTCAGTCCAGTCCAGTCTCAGTCAGTCAGTCAGTCTCGGTCAGTCAGTCAGTCAGTCATTCAGTCAGTCAGTCAGTCAGGCAGTCAGTCAGTCGGTCAGCCTTATTCAGTCAGTCTGTCAGTCAGTCAGTCAGTCAGCCTTATTCAGTCAGTCTGTCAGTCATCCTTATTCAGTCAGTCTATCAGTCAGTCAGTCTGTCAGTCAGTCAGTCGGTCAGTCCTGTCCAGTCAGTTAGTCAGTCAAGCAGTCAGTCAGGTAGTCAAGCAGTCAGTCAGTCAGTGTCAGTCAGTCATTTAGTCATTCAGTCAGTCAGTGAAATAGCCAGTCAGAGAGTCAAGCAGTCAGTCAGTCAGTCTCAGTCAGTCAGTTAGTCAGTCAGTCAGTCAGTCAGTCCAGTCTCAGTCAGTCAGGCAGTTAGTCAGTCAGTCTCGGTCAGTCAGTGAGTCAGTCAGTCAGTATCAGTCAGTCAGTGAGTCAGTCTGTCAGTCAGGCAGTATCAGTCAGGCAGTAAGACTCCGCTCGACAGAACTCCGATAGCCTAATGGCTAGACCGCTGGTCTTCCAAGCGAGTGGCCTGGGTTCGAGTCCCAGCCGGAGCGAATATCTTCAATGTATATATTTCTTTTCTAATTTGAAAATTCTTTTTTTTTTCAATTTCTTTCCTTTGCAATTATTGATTATTTATGTAGGGAAGAAAATTCTGAGTCAGTTTAATTTTTCGACACGAAGATTTCAAAGTGTTTAAATAAACAATTACCAAGGTGCATTTTTTGTTTTTATTATATTTAAAACTCCCACCGACAGAGCTCCCATAGACTAATGGCTAGAGTGTTAGGCTCCCATGCGAGTGGCCCTGGGTTCGAGTCCCAGCCTGAACGAAAATCTTCAATGTATACTTTTAGTTTCTAATTTGAAATTTCTTCTTCTTTTTTTTTTTAATTTTTCTCTTTTGCGAATATTGATTATTTATGTAGGGAGAAAAATTCTGAGTCAGTTTAATTATTCGACCTGTAAATTTCAAAGTGTTTGAATCAATAATTACCAAGGTGCATTTTTTGTTTTTATTATATTTAAGACTTCCATCGACAGAGCTCCGATAGCCTAATGGCTAGACCGTTGGGTTCCAAGCGCGTGGTACTGGGTTCGAGTCCCGGCCGGAACGAAAATCTTCCATGTATATATTTCTCTTCTAATTTGAAGATTCTTTTTTTTTTCAATTTCTTTCTTTTGCAAATATGGATTATTTATGTACGGAAGAAAATTCTGAGTCAGTTTAATCATTCGACCTTTAGATTTCAAAGATTTTAGATCAATAATTACTAAGGTGCATTTTTTGTTTTTATTATAATTAAGACACCGCTCAACAGAGATCCGATAGTATATTGGCGAGAGCGTTGGGCTTCCATGAGTGTCGCCCTGGGTTCAAATCCCAGCCGGAAAGGAAATCTTAAATGCAAATATTTTTTTCTAATTTTATAATTCTTTTTTTCTATTTTTCCCTTTTGCGAAGTCAGTCAGTCAGTCTGACAGTCAATCAGTCAAGCACTCAGTCATTCAGTCTCAGTCAGTCAGTCCAGTCAGTCAGTCACTCAGTCAGTCAGTTAGTCCTTCAGCCAGTATGTCAAGCAGTCAGTCATTTAGTCTCAGTCAGTCAGTCATTCAGTCAGTCAGTCAGTCAAGCAGTCAGTCAGTCAGTCAGTCGGTCAGTCCTGTGCAGTCAGTTAGTCACTAAAGCAGTCAGTCAGTCTCAGTCAGTCAGTCAGTCAGTCAGTCCAGTCCAGTCTCAGTCAGTCAGTCAGTCAGTCAGTCTCGGTCAGTCAGTCAGACAGTCATTCATTCAGTCAGTCAGTCAGGCAGTCAGTCAGTCGGTCAGCCTTATTCAGTCAGTCTGTCAGTCAGTCAGTCAGTCAGACTTATTCAGTCAGTCTGTCAGTCATCCTTATTCAGTCAGTCTGTCAGTCAGTCAGTCAAGCAGTCAGTCAGGTAGTCAAGCAGTCAGTCAGTCAGTGTCAGTCCGTCATTTAGTCATTCAGTCAGTCAGTGAAATAGCCAGTCAGAGAGTCAAGCAGTCAGTCAGTCAGTCTCAGTCAGTCAGTTAGTCAGTCAGTCAGTCAGTCCAGTCTCAGTCAGTCAGGCAGTTAGTCAGTCAGTCTCGGTCAGTCAGTGAGTCAGTCAGTCAGTATCAGTCAGTCAGTGAGTCAGTCTGTCAGTCAGGCAGTATCAGTCAGGCAGTAAGACTCCGCTCGACAGAACTCCGATAGCCTAATGGCTAGACCGCTGGTCTTCCAAGCGAGTGGCCTGGGTTCGAGTCCCAGCCGGAGCGAACATCTTCAATGTATATATTTCTTTTCTAATTTGAAAATTCTTTTTTTTTTTCAATTTCTTTCCTTTGCAATTATTGATTATTTATGTAGGGAAGAAAATTCTGAGTCAGTTTAATTTTTCGACACGAAGATTTCAAAGTGTTTAAATAAACAATTACCAAGGTGCATTTTTTGTTTTTATTATATTTAAAACACCCACCGACAGAGCTCCCATAGACTAATGGCTAGAGTGTTAGGCTTCCAAGCGAGTGGCCCTGGGTTCGAGTCCCAGCCTGAACGAAAATCTTCAATGTATACTTTTAGTTTCTAATTTGAAATTTCTTCTTCTTTTTTTTTTTAATTTTTCTCTTTTGCGAATATTGATTATTTATGTAGAAAGAAAAATTCTGAGTCAGTTTAATTATTCGACCTGTAAATTTCAAAGTGTTTGAATCAATAATTACCAAGGTGCATTTTTTGTTTTTATTATATTTAAGACTTCCATCGACAGAGCTCCGATAGCCTAATGGCTAGACCGTTAGGTTCCTAGCGCGTGGTACTGGGTTCGAGTCCCGGCCGGAAAGGAAATCTTAAATGCAAATATTTTTTTCTAATTTTATAATTCTTTTTTTTTATATTTCCCTTTTGCGAAGTCAGTCAGTCAGTCTGACAGTCAATCAGTCAAGCACTCAGTCATTCAGTCTCAGTCAGTCAGTCCAGTCAGTCAGTCACTCAGTCAGTCAGTTAGTCCTTCAGCCAGTCAGTCAAGCAGTCAGTCATTTAGTCTCAGTTAGTCAGTCAGGCAGTCAGTCAGTCAGTCAGTCGGTCAGTCCTGTGCAGTCAGTTAGTCACTAAAGCAGTCAGTCAGTCTCAGTCAGTCAGTCAGTCCAGTCCAGTCTCAGTCAGTCAGTCAGTCAGTCTCGGTCAGTCAGTCAGTCAGTCATTCAGTCAGTCAGTCAGTCAGGCAGTCAGTCAGTCGGTCAGCCTTATTCAGTCAGTCTGTCAGTCAGTCAGTCAGTCAGCCTTATTCAGTCAGTCTGTCAGTCATCCTTATTCAGTCAGTCTGTCAGTCAGTCAGTCGGTCAGTCCTGTCCAGTCAGTTAGTCAGTCAAGCAGTCAGTCGGGTAGTCAAGCAGTCAGTCAGTCAGTGTCAGTCAGTCATTTATTCATTCAGTCAGTCAGTGAAATAGCCAGTCAGAGAGTCAAGCAGTCAGTCAGTCAGTCTCAGTCAGTCAGTCAGTCAGTCCAGTCTCAATCAGTCAGGCAGTTAGTCAGTCAGTCTCGGTCAGTCAGTGAGTCTCGGTCAGTCAGTGAGTCAGTCAGTCAGTATCAGTCAGTCAGTGAGTCAGTCTGTCAGTCAGGCAGTATCAGTCAGGCAGTAAGACTCCGCTCGACAGAACTCCGATAGCCTAATGGCTAGACCGCTGGTCTTCCAAGCGAGTGGCCTGGGTTCGAGTCCCAGCCGGAGCGAATATCTTCAATGTATATATTTCTTTTCTAATTTGAAAATTCTTTTTTTTTTCAATTTCTTTCCTTTGCAATTATTGATTATTTATGTAGGGAAGAAAATTCTGAGTCAGTTTTATTTTTCGACACGAAGATTTCAAAGTGTTTAAATAAACAATTACCAAGGTGCATTTTTTGTTTTTATTATATTTAAAACTCCCACCGACAGAGCTCCCATAGACTAATGGCTAGAGTGTTAGGCTTCCAAGCGAGTGGCCCTGGGTTCGAGTCCCAGCCTGAACAAAAATCTTCAATGTATACTTTTAGTTTCTAATTTGAAATTTCTTCTTCTTTTTTTTAAATTTTTCTCTTTTGCGAATATTGATTATTTATGTAGGGAGAAAAATTCTGAGTCAGTTTAATTATTCGACCTGTAAATTTCAAAGTGTTTGAATCAATAATTACCAAGGTGCATTTTTTGTTTTTATTATATTTAAGACTTCCATCGACAGAGCTCCGATAGCCTAATGGCTAGACCGATGGGTTCCAAGCGCGTGGTACTGGGTTCGAGTCCCGGCCGGAACGAAAATCTTCCATGTATATATTTCTCTTCTAATTTGAAGATTTTTTTTTTTCAATTTCTTTCTTTTGCAAATATGGATTATTTATGTACGGAAGAAAATTCTGAGTCAGTTTAATCATTCGACCTTTAGATTTCAAAGATTTTAGATCAATAATTACTAAGGTGCATTTTTTGTTTTTATTATAATTAAGACACCGATCAACAGAGATCCGATAGTATATTGGCGAGAGCGTTGGGCTTCCATGAGTGTCGCCCTGGGTTCAAATCCCAGCCGGAAAGGAAATCTTAAATGCAAATATTTTTTTCTAATTTTATAATTCTTTTTTTTTTATTTTTCCCTTTTGCGAAGTCAGTCAGTCAGTCTGACAGTCAATCAGTCAAGCACTCAGTCATTCAGTCTCAGTCAGTCAGTCCAGTCAGTCAGTCACTCAGTCAGTCAGTTAGTCCTTCAGCCAGTCAGTCAAGCAGTCAGTCATTTAGTCTCAGTCAGTCAGTCATTCAGTCAGTCAGTCCGTCAGGCAGTCAGTCAGTCAGTCAGTCGGTCAGTCCTGTGCAGTCAGTTAGTCACTAAAGCAGTCAGTCAGTCTCAGTCAGTCAGTCAGTCAGTCAGTCCAGTCCAGTCTCAGTCAGTCAGTCAGTCAGTCTCGGTCAGTCAGTCAGTCAGTCATTCAGTCAGTCAGTCAGTCAGGCAGTCAGTCAGTCGGTCAGCCTTATTCAGTCAGTCTGTCAGTCAGTCAGTCAGTCAGCCTTATTCAGTCAGTCTGTCAGTGATCCTTATTCAGTCAGTCTGTCAGTCAGTCAGTCGGTCAGTCCTGTCCAGTCAGTTAGTCAGTCAAGCAGTCAGTCAGGTAGTCAAGCAGTCAGTCAGTCAGTATCAGTCAGTCATTTAGTCATTCAGTCAGTCAGTGAAATAGCCAGTCAGAGAGTCAAGCAGTCAGTCAGTCAGTCTCAGTCAGTCAGTTAGTCAGTCAGTCAGTCAGTCAGTCAGTCAGTCCAGTCTCAGTCAGTCAGGCAGTTAGTCAGTCAGTCTCGGTCAGTCAGTGAGTCAGTCAGTCAGTATCAGTCAGTCAGTGAGTCAGACTGTCAGTCAGGCAGTATCAGTCAGGCAGTAAGACTCCGCTCGACAGAACTCCGATAGCCTAATGGCTAAACCGCTGGTCTTCCAAGCGAGTGGCCTGGGTTCGAGTCCCAGCCGGAGCGAATATCTTCAATGTATATATTTCTTTTCTAATTTGAAAATTCTTTTTTTTTTTCAATTTCTTTCCTTTGCAATTATTGATTATTTATGTAGGGAAGAAAATTCTGAGTCAGTTTAATTTTTCGACACGAAAATTTCAATGTGTTTAAATAAACAATTACCAAGGTGCATTTTTGTTTTTATTATATTTAAAACTCCTACCGACAGAGCTCCCATAGACTAATGGCTAGAGTGTTAGGCTTCCAAGCGAGTGACCCTGGGTTCGAGTCCCAGCCTGAACGAAAATCTTCAATGTATACTTTTAGTTTCTAATTTGAAATTTCTTCTTCTTTTTTTTTAATTTTTTTCTTTTGCGAATATTGATTATTTATGTAGGGAGAAAAATTCTGAGTCAGTTTAATTATTCGACCTGTAAATTTCAAAGTGTTTGAATCAATAATTACCAAGGTGCATTTTTTGTTTTTATTATATTTAAGACTTCCATCGACAGAGCTCCGATAGCCTAATGGCTAGACCGTTGGGTTCCTAGCGCGTGGTACTGGGTTCGAGTCCCGGCCGGAAAGGAAATCTTAAATGCAAATATTTTTTTTTCTAATTTTATAATTCTTTTTTTTTTATATTTCCCTTTTGCGAAGTCAGTCAGTCAGTCTGACAGTCAATCAGTCAAGCACTCAGTCATTCAGTCTCAGTCAGTCAGTTAGTCCTTCAGCCAGTATGTCAAGCAGTCAGTCATTTAGTCTCAGTCAGTCAGTCATTCAGTCAGTCAGTCAGTCAAGCAGTCAGTCAGTCAGTCAGTCGGTCAGTCCTGTGCAGTCAGTTAGTCACTAAAGCAGTCAGTCAGTCTCAGTCAGTCAGTCAGTCAGTCAGTCCAGTCCAGTCTCAGTCAGTCAGTCAGTCAGTCAGTCTCGGTCAGTCAGTCAGACAGTCATTCATTCAGTCAGTCAGTCAGGCAGTCAGTCAGTCGGTCAGCCTTATTCAGTCAGTCTGTCAGTCAGTCAGTCAGTCAGACTTATTCAGTCTCTCTGTCAGTCATCCTTATTCAGTCAGTCTGTCAGTCAGTCAGTCGGTCAGTCCTGTCCAGTCAGTTAGTCAGTCAAGCAGTCAGTCAGGTAGTCAAGCAGTCAGTCAGTCAGTGTCAGTCCGTCATTTAGTCATTCAGTCAGTCAGTGAAATAGCCAGTCAGAGAGTCAAGCAGTCAGTCAGTCAGTCTCAGTCAGTCAGTTAGTCAGTCAGTCAGTCAGTCCAGTCTCAGTCAGTCAGGCAGTTAGTCAGTCAGTCTCGGTCAGTCAGTGAGTCAGTCAGTCAGTATCAGTCAGTCAGTGAGTCAGTCTGTCAGTCAGGCAGTATCAGTCAGGCAGTAAGACTCCGCTCGACAGAACTCCGATAGCCTAATGGCTAGACCGCTGGTCTTCCAAGCGAGTGGCCTGGGTTCGAGTCCCAGCCGGAGCGAACATCTTCAATGTATATATTTCTTTTCTAATTTGAAAATTCTTTTTTTTTTTCAATTTCTTTCCTTTGCAATTATTGATTATTTATGTAGGGAAGAAAATTCTGAGTCAGTTTAATTTTTCGACACGAAGATTTCAAAGTGTTTAAATAAACAATTACCAAGGTGCATTTTTTGTTTTTATTATATTTAAAACACCCACCGACAGAGCTCCCATAGACTAATGGCTAGAGTGTTAGGCTTCCAAGCGAGTGGCCCTGGGTTCGAGTCCCAGCCTGAACGAAAATCTTCAATGTATACTTTTAGTTTCTAATTTGAAATTTCTTCTTCTTTTTTTTTTTAATTTTTCTCTTTTGCGAATATTGATTATTTATGTAGAAAGAAAAATTCTGAGTCAGTTTAATTATTCGACCTGTAAATTTCAAAGTGTTTGAATCAATAATTACCAAGGTGCATTTTTTGTTTTTATTATATTTAAGACTTCCATCGACAGAGCTCCGATAGCCTAATGGCTAGACCGTTGGGTTCCTAGCGCGTGGTACTGGGTTCGAGTCCCGGCCGGAAAGGAAATCTTAAATGCAAATATTTTTTTCTAATTTTATAATTCTTTTTTTTTATATTTCCCTTTTGCGAAGTCAGTCAGTCAGTCTGACAGTCAATCAGTCAAGCACTCAGTCATTCAGTCTCAGTCAGTCAGTCCAGTCAGTCAGTCACTCAGTCAGTCAGTTAGTCCTTCAGCCAGTCAGTCAAGCAGTCAGTCATTTAGTCTCAGTCAGTCAGTCAGGCAGTCAGTCAGTCAGTCAGTCGGTCAGTCCTGTGCAGTCAGTTAGTCACTAAAGCAGTCAGTCAGTCTCAGTCAGTCAGTCAGTCCAGTCCAGTCTCAGTCAGTCAGTCAGTCAGTCTCGGTCAGTCAGTCAGTCAGTCATTCAGTCAGTCAGTCAGTCAGGCAGTCAGTCAGTCGGTCAGCCTTATTCAGTCAGTCTGTCAGTCAGTCAGTCAGTCAGCCTTATTCAGTCAGTCTGTCAGTCATCCTTATTCAGTCAGTCTGTCAGTCAGTCAGTCGGTCAGTCCTGTCCAGTCAGTTAGTCAGTCAAGCAGTCAGTCGGGTAGTCAAGCAGTCAGTCAGTCAGTGTCAGTCAGTCATTTATTCATTCAGTCAGTCAGTGAAATAGCCAGTCAGAGAGTCAAGCAGTCAGTCAGTCAGTCTCAGTCAGTCAGTCAGTCAGTCAGTCAGTCAGTCAGTCCAGTCTCAATCAGTCAGGCAGTTAGTCAGTCAGTCTCGGTCAGTCAGTGAGTCAGTCAGTCAGTATCAGTCAGTCAGTGAGTCAGTCTGTCAGTCAGGCAGTATCAGTCAGGCAGTAAGACTCCGCTCGACAGAACTCCGATAGCCTAATGGCTAGACCGCTGGTCTTCCAAGCGAGTGGCCTGGGTTCGAGTCCCAGCCGGAGCGAATATCTTCAATGTATATATTTCTTTTCTAATTTGAAAATTCTTTTTTTTTTCAATTTCTTTCCTTTGCAATTATTGATTATTTATGTAGGGAAGAAAATTCTGAGTCAGTTTTATTTTTCGACACGAAGATTTCAAAGTGTTTAAATAAACAATTACCAAGGTGCATTTTTTGTTTTTATTATATTTAAAACTCCCACCGACAGAGCTCCCATAGACTAATGGCTAGAGTGTTAGGCTTCCAAGCGAGTGGCCCTGGGTTCGAGTCCCAGCCTGAACAAAAATCTTCAATGTATACTTTTAGTTTCTAATTTGAAATTTCTTCTTCTTTTTTTTAAATTTTTCTCTTTTGCGAATATTGATTATTTATGTAGGGAGAAAAATTCTGAGTCAGTTTAATTATTCGACCTGTAAATTTCAAAGTGTTTGAATCAATAATTACCAAGGTGCATTTTTTGTTTTTATTATATTTAAGACTTCCATCGACAGAGCTCCGATAGCCTAATGGCTAGACCGATGGGTTCCAAGCGCGTGGTACTGGGTTCGAGTCCCGGCCGGAACGAAAATCTTCCATGTATATATTTCTCTTCTAATTTGAAGATTTTTTTTTTTCAATTTCTTTCTTTTGCAAATATGGATTATTTATGTACGGAAGAAAATTCTGAGTCAGTTTAATCATTCGACCTTTAGATTTCAAAGATTTTAGATCAATAATTACTAAGGTGCATTTTTTGTTTTTATTATAATTAAGACACCGATCAACAGAGATCCGATAGTATATTGGCGAGAGCGTTGGGCTTCCATGAGTGTCGCCCTGGGTTCAAATCCCAGCCGGAAAGGAAATCTTAAATGCAAATATTTTTTTCTAATTTTATAATTCTTTTTTTTTTATTTTTCCCTTTTGCGAAGTCAGTCAGTCAGTCTGACAGTCAATCAGTCAAGCACTCAGTCATTCAGTCTCAGTCAGTCAGTCCAGTCAGTCAGTCACTCAGTCAGTCAGTTAGTCCTTCAGCCAGTCAGTCAAGCAGTCAGTCATTTAGTCTCAGTCAGTCAGTCATTCAGTCAGTCAGTCCGTCAGGCAGTCAGTCAGTCAGTCAGTCGGTCAGTCCTGTGCAGTCAGTTAGTCACTAAAGCAGTCAGTCAGTCTCAGTCAGTCAGTCAGTCAGTCAGTCCAGTCCAGTCTCAGTCAGTCAGTCAGTCAGTCTCGGTCAGTCAGTCAGTCAGTCATTCAGTCAGTCAGTCAGTCAGGCAGTCAGTCAGTCGGTCAGCCTTATTCAGTCAGTCTGTCAGTCAGTCAGTCAGTCAGCCTTATTCAGTCAGTCTGTCAGTCATCCTTATTCAGTCAGTCTGTCAGTCAGTCAGTCGGTCAGTCCTGTCCAGTCAGTTAGTCAGTCAAGCAGTCAGTCAGGTAGTCAAGCAGTCAGTCAGTCAGTGTCAGTCAGTCATTTAGTCATTCAGTCAGTCAGTGAAATAGCCAGTCAGAGAGTCAAGCAGTCAGTCAGTCAGTCTCAGTCAGTCAGTTAGTCAGTCAGTCAGTCAGTCAGTCAGTCAGTCCAGTCTCAGTCAGTCAGGCAGTTAGTCAGTCAGTCTCGGTCAGTCAGTGAGTCAGTCAGTCAGTATCAGTCAGTCAGTGAGTCAGACTGTCAGTCAGGCAGTATCAGTCAGGCAGTAAGACTCCGCTCGACAGAACTCCGATAGCCTAATGGCTAAACCGCTGGTCTTCCAAGCGAGTGGCCTGGGTTCGAGTCCCAGCCGGAGCGAATATCTTCAATGTATATATTTCTTTTTTAATTTGAAAATTCTTTTTTTTTTTTCAATTTCTTTCCTTTGCAATTATTGATTATTTATGTAGGGAAGAAAATTCTGAGTCAGTTTAATTTTTCGACACGAAAATTTCAATGTGTTTAAATAAACAATTACCAAGGTGCATTTTTGTTTTTATTATATTTAAAACTCCTACCGACAGAGCTCCCATAGACTAATGGCTAGAGTGTTAGGCTTCCAAGCGAGTGACCCTGGGTTCGAGTCCCAGCCTGAACGAAAATCTTCAATGTATACTTTTAGTTTCTAATTTGAAATTTCTTCTTCTTTTTTTTTAATTTTTCTCTTTTGCGAATATTGATTATTTATGTAGGGAGAAAAATTCTGAGTCAGTTTAATTATTCGACCTGTAAATTTCAAAGTGTTTGAATCAATAATTACCAAGGTGCATTTTTTGTTTTTATTATATTTAAGACTTCCATCGACAGAGCTCCGATAGCCTAATGGCTAGACCGTTGGGTTCCTAGCGCGTGGTACTGGGTTCGAGTCCCGGCCGGAAAGGAAATCTTAAATGCAAATATTTTTTTTTCTAATTTTATAATTCTTTTTTTTTATATTTCCCTTTTGCGAAGTCAGTCAGTCAGTCTGACAGTCAATCAGTCAAGCACTCAGTCATTCAGTCTCAGTCAGTCAGTTAGTCCTTCAGCCAGTATGTCAAGCAGTCAGTCATTTAGTCTCAGTCAGTCAGTCATTCAGTCAGTCAGTCAGTCAAGCAGTCAGTCAGTCAGTCAGTCAGTCGGTCAGTCCTGTGCAGTCAGTTAGTCACTAAAGCAGTCAGTCAGTCTCAGTCAGTCAGTCAGTCAGTCAGTCCAGTCCAGTCTCAGTCAGTCAGTCAGTCAGTCAGTCTCGGTCAGTCAGTCAGACAGTCATTCATTCAGTCAGTCAGTCAGGCAGTCAGTCAGTCGGTCAGCCTTATTCAGTCAGTCTGTCAGTCAGTCAGTCAGTCAGACTTATTCAGTCTCTCTGTCAGTCATCCTTATTCAGTCAGTCTGTCAGTCAGTCAGTCGGTCAGTCCTGTCCAGTCAGTTAGTCAGTAAGCAGTCAGTCAGGTAGTCAAGCAGTCAGTCAGTCAGTGTCAGTCCGTCATTTAGTCATTCAGTCAGTCAGTGAAATAGCCAGTCAGAGAGTCAAGCAGTCAGTCAGTCAGTCTCAGTCAGTCAGTTAGTCAGTCAGTCAGTCAGTCCAGTCTCAGTCAGTCAGGCAGTTAGTCAGTCAGTCTCGGTCAGTCAGTGAGTCAGTCAGTCAGTATCAGTCAGTCAGTGAGTCAGTCTGTCAGTCAGGCAGTATCAGTCAGGCAGTAAGACTCCGCTCGACAGAACTCCGATAGCCTAATGGCTAGACCGCTGGTCTTCCAAGCGAGTGGCCTGGGTTCGAGTCCCAGCCGGAGCGAACATCTTCAATGTATATATTTCTTTTCTAATTTGAAAATTCTTTTTTTTTTTCAATTTCTTTCCTTTGCAATTATTGATTATTTATGTAGGGAAGAAAATTCTGAGTCAGTTTAATTTTTCGACACGAAGATTTCAAAGTGTTTAAATAAACAATTACCAAGGTGCATTTTTTGTTTTTATTATATTTAAAACTCCCACCGACAGAGCTCCCATAGACTAATGGCTAGAGTGTTAGGCTTCCAAGCGAGTGGCCCTGGGTTCGAGTCCCAGCCTGAACGAAAATCTTCAATGTATACTTTTAGTTTCTAATTTGAAATTTCTTCTTCTTTTTTTTTTTAATTTTTCTCTTTTGCGAATATTGATTATTTATGTAGAAAGAAAAATTCTGAGTCAGTTTAATTATTCGACCTGTAAATTTCAAAGTGTTTGAATCAATAATTACCAAGGTGCATTTTTTGTTTTTATTATATTTAAGACTTCCATCGACAGAGCTCCGATAGCCTAATGGCTAGACCGTTGGGTTCCTAGCGCGTGGTACTGGGTTCGAGTCCCGGCCGGAAAGGAAATCTTAAATGCAAATATTTTTTTCTAATTTTATAATTCTTTTTTTTTATATTTCCCTTTTGCGAAGTCAGTCAGTCAGTCTGACAGTCAATCAGTCAAGCACTCAGTCATTCAGTCTCAGTCAGTCAGTCCAGTCAGTCAGTCACTCAGTCAGTCAGTTAGTCCTTCAGCCAGTCAGTCAAGCAGTCAGTCATTTAGTCTCAGTCAGTCAGTCAGGCAGTCAGTCAGTCAGTCAGTCGGTCAGTCCTGTGCAGTCAGTTAGTCACTAAAGCAGTCAGTCAGTCAGTCAGTCCAGTCCAGTCTCAGTCAGTCAGTCAGTCAGTCTCGGTCAGTCAGTCAGTCAGTCATTCAGTCAGTCAGTCAGTCAGGCAGTCAGTCAGTCGGTCAGCCTTATTCAGTCAGTCTGTCAGTCAGTCAGTCAGTCAGCCTTATTCAGTCAGTCTGTCAGTCATCCTTATTCAGTCAGTCTGTCAGTCAGTCAGTCGGTCAGTCCTGTCCAGTCAGTTAGTCAGTCAAGCAGTCAGTCGGGTAGTCAAGCAGTCAGTCAGTCAGTGTCAGTCAGTCATTTATTCATTCAGTCAGTCAGTGAAATAGCCAGTCAGAGAGTCAAGCAGTCAGTCAGTCAGTCTCAGTCAGTCAGTTAGTCAGTCAGTCAGTCAGTCAGTCAGTCAGTCCAGTCTCAATCAGTCAGGCAGTTAGTCAGTCAGTCTCGGTCAGTCAGTGAGTCAGTCAGTCAGTATCAGTCAGTCAGTGAGTCAGTCTGTCAGTCAGGCAGTATCAGTCAGGCAGTAAGACTCCGCTCGACAGAACTCCGATAGCCTAATGGCTAGACCGCTGGTCTTCCAAGCGAGTGGCCTGGGTTCGAGTCCCAGCCGGAGCGAACATCTTCAATGTATATATTTCTTTTCTAATTTGAAAATTCTTTTTTTTTTTCAATTTCTTTCCTTTGCAATTATTGATTATTTATGTAGGGAAGAAAATTCTGAGTCAGTTTAATTTTTCGACACGAAGATTTCAAAGTGTTTAAATAAACAATTACCAAGGTGCATTTTTTGTTTTTATTATATTTAAAACACCCACCGACAGAGCTCCCATAGACTAATGGCTAGAGTGTTAGGCTTCCAAGCGAGTGGCCCTGGGTTCGAGTCCCAGCCTGAACGAAAATCTTCAATGTATACTTTTAGTTTCTAATTTGAAATTTCTTCTTCTTTTTTTTTTTAATTTTTCTCTTTTGCGAATATTGATTATTTATGTAGAAAGAAAAATTCTGAGTCAGTTTAATTATTCGACCTGTAAATTTCAAAGTGTTTGAATCAATAATTACCAAGGTGCATTTTTTGTTTTTATTATATTTAAGACTTCCATCGACAGAGCTCCGATAGCCTAATGGCTAGACCGTTGGGTTCCTAGCGCGTGGTACTGGGTTCGAGTCCCGGCCGGAAAGGAAATCTTAAATGCAAATATTTTTTTCTAATTTTATAATTCTTTTTTTTTATATTTCCCTTTTGCGAAGTCAGTCAGTCAGTCTGACAGTCAATCAGTCAAGCACTCAGTCATTCAGTCTCAGTCAGTCAGTCCAGTCAGTCAGTCACTCAGTCAGTCAGTTAGTCCTTCAGCCAGTCAGTCAAGCAGTCAGTCATTTAGTCTCAGTCAGTCAGTCAGGCAGTCAGTCAGTCAGTCAGTCGGTCAGTCCTGTGCAGTCAGTTAGTCACTAAAGCAGTCAGTCAGTCAGTCAGTCCAGTCCAGTCTCAGTCAGTCAGTCAGTCAGTCTCGGTCAGTCAGTCAGTCAGTCATTCAGTCAGTCAGTCAGTCAGGCAGTCAGTCAGTCGGTCAGCCTTATTCAGTCAGTCTGTCAGTCAGTCAGTCAGTCAGCCTTATTCAGTCAGTCTGTCAGTCATCCTTATTCAGTCAGTCTGTCAGTCAGTCAGTCGGTCAGTCCTGTCCAGTCAGTTAGTCAGTCAAGCAGTCAGTCGGGTAGTCAAGCAGTCAGTCAGTCAGTGTCAGTCAGTCATTTATTCATTCAGTCAGTCAGTGAAATAGCCAGTCAGAGAGTCAAGCAGTCAGTCAGTCAGTCTCAGTCAGTCAGTTAGTCAGTCAGTCAGTCAGTCAGTCAGTCAGTCCAGTCTCAATCAGTCAGGCAGTTAGTCAGTCAGTCTCGGTCAGTCAGTGAGTCAGTCAGTCAGTATCAGTCAGTCAGTGAGTCAGTCTGTCAGTCAGGCAGTATCAGTCAGGCAGTAAGACTCCGCTCGACAGAACTCCGATAGCCTAATGGCTAGACCGCTGGTCTTCCAAGCGAGTGGCCTGGGTTCGAGTCCCAGCCGGAGCGAATATCTTCAATGTATATATTTCTTTTCTAATTTGAAAATTCTTTTTTTTTTCAATTTCTTTCCTTTGCAATTATTGATTATTTATGTAGGGAAGAAAATTCTGAGTCAGTTTTATTTTTCGACACGAAGATTTCAAAGTGTTTAAATAAACAATTACCAAGGTGCATTTTTTGTTTTTATTATATTTAAAACTCCCACCGACAGAGCTCCCATAGACTAATGGCTAGAGTGTTAGGCTTCCAAGCGAGTGGCCCTGGGTTCGAGTCCCAGCCTGAACAAAAATCTTCAATGTATACTTTTAGTTTCTAATTTGAAATTTCTTCTTCTTTTTTTTAAATTTTTCTCTTTTGCGAATATTGATTATTTATGTAGGGAGAAAAATTCTGAGTCAGTTTAATTATTCGACCTGTAAATTTCAAAGTGTTTGAATCAATAATTACCAAGGTGCATTTTTTGTTTTTATTATATTTAAGACTTCCATCGACAGAGCTCCGATAGCCTAATGGCTAGACCGATGGGTTCCAAGCGCGTGGTACTGGGTTCGAGTCCCGGCCGGAACGAAAATCTTCCATGTATATATTTCTCTTCTAATTTGAAGATTTTTTTTTTCAATTTCTTTCTTTTGCAAATATGGATTATTTATGTACGGAAGAAAATTCTGAGTCAGTTTAATCATTCGACCTTTAGATTTCAAAGATTTTAGATCAATAATTACTAAGGTGGATTTTTTGTTTTTATTATAATTAAGACACCGATCAACAGAGATCCGATAGTATATTGGCGAGAGCGTTGGGCTTCCATGAGTGTCGCCCTGGGTTCAAATCCCAGCCGGAAAGGAAATCTTAAATGCAAATATTTTTTTCTAATTCTATAATTCTTTTTTTTTTATTTTTCCCTTTTGCGAAGTCAGTCAGTCAGTCTGACAGTCAATCAGTCAAGCACTCAGTCATTCAGTCTCAGTCAGTCAGTCCAGTCAGTCAGTCACTCAGTCAGTCAGTTAGTCCTTCAGCCAGTCAGTCAAGCAGTCAGTCATTTAGTCTCAGTCAGTCAGTCATTCAGTCAGTCAGTCCGTCAGGCAGTCAGTCAGTCAGTCAGTCGGTCAGTCCTGTGCAGTCAGTTAGTCACTAAAGCAGTCAGTCAGTCTCAGTCAGTCAGTCAGTCAGTCAGTCCAGTCCAGTCTCAGTCAGTCAGTCAGTCAGTCTCGGTCAGTCAGTCAGTCAGTCATTCAGTCAGTCAGTCAGTCAGGCAGTCAGTCAGTCGGTCAGCCTTATTCAGTCAGTCTGTCAGTCAGTCAGTCAGTCAGCCTTATTCAGTCAGTCTGTCAGTCATCCTTATTCAGTCAGTCTGTCAGTCAGTCAGTCGGTCAGTCCTGTCCAGTCAGTTAGTCAGTCAAGCAGTCAGTCAGGTAGTCAAGCAGTCAGTCAGTCAGTGTCAGTCAGTCATTTAGTCATTCAGTCAGTCAGTGAAATAGCCAGTCAGAGAGTCAAGCAGTCAGTCAGTCAGTCTCAGTCAGTCAGTTAGTCAGTCAGTCAGTCAGTCAGTCCAGTCTCAGTCAGTCAGGCAGTTAGTCAGTCAGTCTCGGTCAGTCAGTGAGTCAGTCAGTCAGTATCAGTCAGTCAGTGAGTCAGACTGTCAGTCAGGCAGTATCAGTCAGGCAGTAAGACTCCGCTCGACAGAACTCCGATAGCCTAATGGCTAAACCGCTGGTCTTCCAAGCGAGTGGCCTGGGTTCGAGTCCCAGCCGGAGCGAATATCTTCAATGTATATATTTCTTTTCTAATTTGAAAATTCTTTTTTTTTTTCAATTTCTTTCCTTTGCAATTATTGATTATTTATGTAGGGAAGAAAATTCTGAGTCAGTTTAATTTTTCGACACGAAAATTTCAAAGTGTTTAAATAAACAATTACCAAGGTGCATTTTTGTTTTTATTATATTTAAAACTCCTACCGACAGAGCTCCCATAGACTAATGGCTAGAGTGTTAGGCTTCCAAGCGAGTGGCCCTGGGTTCGAGTCCCAGCCTGAACGAAAATCTTCAATGTATACTTTTAGTTTCTAATTTGAAATTTCTTCTTCTTTTTTTTTAATTTTTCTCTTTTGCGAATATTGATTATTTATGTAGGGAGAAAAATTCTGAGTCAGTTTAATTATTCGACCTGTAAATTTCAAAGTGTTTGAATCAATAATTACCAAGGTGCATTTTTTGTTTTTATTATATTTAAGACTTCCATCGACAGAGCTCCGATAGCCTAATGGCTAGACCGTTGGGTTCCTAGCGCGTGGTACTGGGTTCGAGTCCCGGCCGGAAAGGAAATCTTAAATGCAAATATTTTTTTTTCTAATTTTATAATTCTTTTTTTTTTATATTTCCCTTTTGCGAAGTCAGTCAGTCAGTCTGACAGTCAATCAGTCAAGCACTCAGTCATTCAGTCTCAGTCAGTCAGTCCAGTCAGTCAGTCACTCAGTCAGTCAGTTAATCCTTCAGCCAGTATGTCAAGCAGTCAGTCATTTAGTCTCAGTCAGTCAGTCATTCAGTCAGTCAGTCAGTCAAGCAGTCAGTCAGTCAGTCAGTCGGTCAGTCCTGTGCAGTCAGTTAGTCACTAAAGCAGTCAGTCAGTCTCAGTCAGTCAGTCAGTCAGTCAGTCCAGTCCAGTCTCAGTCAGTCAGTCAGTCAGTCAGTCTCGGTCAGTCAGTCAGACAGTCATTCATTCAGTCAGTCAGTCAGGCAGTCAGTCAGTCGGTCAGCCTTATTCAGTCAGTCTGTCAGTCAGTCAGTCAGTCAGACTTATTCAGTCAGTCTGTCAGGCATCCTTATTCAGTCAGTCTGTCAGTCAGTCAGTCGGTCAGTCCTGTCCAGTCAGTTAGTCAGTCAAGCAGTCAGTCAGGTAGTCAAGCAGTCAGTCAGTCAGTGTCAGTCCGTCATTTAGTCATTCAGTCAGTCAGTGAAATAGCCAGTCAGAGAGTCAAGCAGTCAGTCAGTCAGTCTCAGTCAGTCAGTTAGTCAGTCAGTCAGTCAGTCCAGTCTCAGTCAGTCAGGCAGTTAGTCAGTCAGTCTCGGTCAGTCAGTGAGTCAGTCAGTCAGTATCAGTCAGTCAGTGAGTCAGTCTGTCAGTCAGGCAGTATCAGTCAGGCAGTAAGACTCCGCTCGACAGAACTCCGATAGCCTAATGGCTAGACCGCTGGTCTTCCAAGCGAGTGGCCTGGGTTCGAGTCCCAGCCGGAGCGAACATCTTCAATGTATATATTTCTTTTCTAATTTGAAAATTCTTTTTTTTTTCAATTTCTTTCCTTTGCAATTATTGATTATTTATGTAGGGAAGAAAATTCTGAGTCAGTTTAATTTTTCGACACGAAGATTTCAAAGTGTTTAAATAAACAATTACCAAGGTGCATTTTTTGTTTTTATTATATTTAAAACTCCCACCGACAGAGCTCCCATAGACTAATGGCTAGAGTGTTAGGCTTCCAAGCGAGTGGCCCTGGGTTCGAGTCCCAGCCTGAACGAAAATCTTCAATGTATACTTTTAGTTTCTAATTTGAAATTTCTTCTTCTTTTTTTTTTTAATTTTTCTCTTTTGCGAATATTGATTATTTATGTAGAAAGAAAAATTCTGAGTCAGTTTAATTATTCGACCTGTAAATTTCAAAGTGTTTGAATCAATAATTACCAAGGTGCATTTTTTGTTTTTATTATATTTAAGACTTCCATCGACAGAGCTCCGATAGCCTAATGGCTAGACCGTTGGGTTCCTAGCGCGTGGTACTGGGTTCGAGTCCCGGCCGGAAAGGAAATCTTAAATGCAAATATTTTTTTCTAATTTTATAATTCTTTTTTTTTATATTTCCCTTTTGCGAAGTCAGTCAGTCAGTCTGACAGTCAATCAGTCAAGCACTCAGTCATTCAGTCTCAGTCAGTCAGTCCAGTCAGTCAGTCACTCAGTCAGTCAGTTAGTCCTTCAGCCAGTCAGTCAAGCAGTCAGTCATTTAGTCTCAGTCAGTCAGTCAGTCCAGTCCAGTCTCAGTCAGTCAGTCAGTCAGTCTCGGTCAGTCAGTCAGTCAGTCATTCAGTCAGTCAGTCAGTCAGGCAGTCAGTCAGTCGGTCAGCCTTATTCAGTCAGTCTGTCAGTCAGTCAGTCAGTCAGCCTTATTCAGTCAGTCTGTCAGTCATCCTTATTCAGTCAGTCTGTCAGTCAGTCAGTCGGTCAGTCCTGTCCAGTCAGTTAGTCAGTCAAGCAGTCAGTCGGGTAGTCAAGCAGTCAGTCAGTCAGTGTCAGTCAGTCATTTATTCATTCAGTCAGTCAGTGAAATAGCCAGTCAGAGAGTCAAGCAGTCAGTCAGTCAGTCTCAGTCAGTCAGTTAGTCAGTCAGTCAGTCAGTCAGTCAGTCAGTCCAGTCTCAATCAGTCAGGCAGTTAGTCAGTCAGTCTCGGTCAGTCAGTGAGTCAGTCAGTCAGTATCAGTCAGTCAGTGAGTCAGTCTGTCAGTCAGGCAGTATCAGTCAGGCAGTAAGACTCCGCTCGACAGAACTCCGATAGCCTAATGGCTAGACCGCTGGTCTTCCAAGCGAGTGGCCTGGGTTCGAGTCCCAGCCGGAGCGAATATCTTCAATGTATATATTTCTTTTCTAATTTGAAAATTCTTTTTTTTTTTCAATTTCTTTCCTTTGCAATTATTGATTATTTATGTAGGGAAGAAAATTCTGAGTCAGTTTTATTTTTCGACACGAAGATTTCAAAGTGTTTAAATAAACAATTACCAAGGTGCATTTTTTGTTTTTATTATATTTAAAACTCCCACCGACAGAGCTCCCATAGACTAATGGCTAGAGTGTTAGGCTTCCAAGCGAGTGGCCCTGGGTTCGAGTCCCAGCCTGAAAAAAAATCTTCAATGTATACTTTTAGTTTCTAATTTGAAATTTCTTCTTCTTTTTTTTAAATTTTTCTCTTTTGCGAATATTGATTATTTATGTAGGGAGAAAAATTCTGAGTCAGTTTAATTATTCGACCTGTAAATTTCAAAGTGTTTGAATCAATAATTACCAAGGTGCATTTTTTGTTTTTATTATATTTAAGACTTCCATCGACAGAGCTCCGATAGCCTAATGGCTAGACCGATGGGTTCCAAGCGCGTGGTACTGGGTTCGAGTCCCGGCCGGAACGAAAATCTTCCATGTATATATTTCTCTTCTAATTTGAAGATTTTTTTTTTCAATTTCTTTCTTTTGCAAATATGGATTATTTATGTACGGAAGAAAATTCTGAGTCAGTTTAATCATTCGACCTTTAGATTTCAAAGATTTTAGATCAATAATTACTAAGGTGCATTTTTTGTTTTTATTATAATTAAGACACCGATCAACAGAGATCCGATAGTATATTGGCGAGAGCGTTGGGCTTCCATGAGTGTCGCCCTGGGTTCAAATCCCAGCCGGAAAGGAAATCTTAAATGCAAATATTTTTTTCTAATTTTATAATTCTTTTTTTTTTTATTTTTCCCTTTTGCGAAGTCAGTCAGTCAGTCTGACAGTCAATCAGTCAAGCACTCAGTCATTCAGTCTCAGTCAGTCAGTCCAGTCAGTCAGTCACTCAGTCAGTCAGTTAGTCCTTCAGCCAGTCAGTCAAGCAGTCAGTCATTTAGTCTCAGTCAGTCAATCATTCAGTCAGTCAGTCCGTCAGGCAGTCAGTCAGTCAGTCAGTCGGTCAGTCCTGTGCAGTCAGTTAGTCACTAAAGCAGTCAGTCAGTCTCAGTCAGTCAGTCAGTCAGTCAGTCCAGTCCAGTCTCAGTCAGTCAGTCAGTCAGTCTCGGTCAGTCAGTCAGACAGTCATTCAGTCAGTCAGTCAGTCAGGCAGTCAGTCAGTCGGTCAGCCTTATTCAGTCAGTCTGTCAGTCAGTCAGTCAGTCAGCCTTATTCAGTCAGTCTGTCAGTCATCCTTATTCAGTCAGTCTGTCAGTCAGTCAGTCAGTCGGGTAGTCAAGCAGTCAGTCAGTCAGTGTCAGTCAGTCATTTAGTCATTCAGTCAGTCAGTGAAATAGCCAGTCAGAGAGTCAAGCAGTCAGTCAGTCAGTCTCAGTCAGTCAGTTAGTCAGTCAGTCAGTCAGTCAGTCAGTCAGTCCAGTCTCAATCAGTCAGGCAGTTAGTCAGTCAGTCTCGGTCAGTCAGTGAGTCAGTCAGTCAGTATCAGTCAGTCAGTGAGTCAGTCTGTCAGTCAGGCAGTATCAGTCAGGCAGTAAGACTCCGCTCGACAGAACTCCGATAGCCTAATGGCTAGACCGCTGGTCTTCCAAGCGAGTGGCCTGGGTTCGAGTCCCAGCCGGAGCGAATATCTTCAATGTATATATTTCTTTTCTAATTTGAAAATTCTTTTTTTTTTCAATTTCTTTCCTTTGCAATTATTGATTATTTATGTAGGGAAGAAAATTCTGAGTCAGTTTTATTTTTCGACACGAAGATTTCAAAGTGTTTAAATAAACAATTACCAAGGTGCATTTTTTGTTTTTATTATATTTAAAACTCCCACCGACAGAGCTCCCATAGACTAATGGCTAGAGTGTTAGGCTTCCAAGCGAGTGGCCCTGGGTTCGAGTCCCAGCCTGAACAAAAATCTTCAATGTATACTTTTAGTTTCTAATTTGAAATTTCTTCTTCTTTTTTTTAAATTTTTCTCTTTTGCGAATATTGATTATTTATGTAGGGAGAAAAATTCTGAGTCAGTTTAATTATTCGACCTGTAAATTTCAAAGTGTTTGAATCAATAATTACCAAGGTGCATTTTTTGTTTTTATTATATTTAAGACTTCCATCGACAGAGCTCCGATAGCCTAATGGCTAGACCGATGGGTTCCAAGCGCGTGGTACTGGGTTCGAGTCCCGGCCGGAACGAAAATCTTCCATGTATATATTTCTCTTCTAATTTGAAGATTTTTTTTTTTCAATTTCTTTCTTTTGCAAATATGGATTATTTATGTACGGAAGAAAATTCTGAGTCAGTTTAATCATTCGACCTTTAGATTTCAAAGATTTTAGATCAATAATTACTAAGGTGCATTTTTTGTTTTTATTATAATTAAGACACCGATCAACAGAGATCCGATAGTATATTGGCGAGAGCGTTGGGCTTCCATGAGTGTCGCCCTGGGTTCAAATCCCAGCCGGAAAGGAAATCTTAAATGCAAATATTTTTTTCTAATTTTATAATTCTTTTTTTTTATTTTTCCCTTTTGCGAAGTCAGTCAGTCAGTCTGACAGTCAATCAGTCAAGCACTCAGTCATTCAGTCTCAGTCAGTCAGTCCAGTCAGTCAGTCACTCAGTCAGTCAGTTAGTCCTTCAGCCAGTCAGTCAAGCAGTCAGTCATTTAGTCTCAGTCAGTCAATCATTCAGTCAGTCAGTCCGTCAGGCAGTCAGTCAGTCAGTCAGTCGGTCAGTCCTGTGCAGTCAGTTAGTCACTAAAGCAGTCAGTCAGTCTCAGTCACTCAGTCAGTCAGTCAGTCCAGTCCAGTCTCAGTCAGTCAGTCAGTCAGTCTCGGTCAGTCAGTCAGTCAGTCATTCAGTCAGTCAGTCAGTCAGGCAGTCAGTCAGTCGGTCAGCCTTATTCAGTCAGTCTGTCAGTCAGTCAGTCAGTCAGCCTTATTCAGTCAGTCTGTCAGTCATCCTTATTCAGTCAGTCTGTCAGTCAGTCAGTCGGTCAGTCCTGTCCAGTCAGTTAGTCAGTCAAGCAGTCAGTCAGGTAGTCAAGCAGTCAGTCAGTCAGTGTCAGTCAGTCATTTAGTCATTCAGTCAGTCAGTGAAATAGCCAGTCAGAGAGTCAAGCAGTCAGTCAGTCAGTCTCAGTCAGTCAGTTAGTCAGTCAGTCAGTCAGTCAGTCAGTCAGTCCAGTCTCAGTCAGTCAGGCAGTTAGTCAGTCAGTCTCGGTCAGTCAGTGAGTCAGTCAGTCAGTATCAGTCAGTCAGTGAGTCAGACTGTCAGTCAGGCAGTATCAGTCAGGCAGTAAGACTCCGCTCGACAGAACTCCGATAGCCTAATGGCTAGACCGCTGGTCTTCCAAGCGAGTGGCCTGGGTTCGAGTCCCAGCCGGAGCGAATATCTTCAATGTATATATTTCTTTTCTAATTTGAAAATTCTTTTTTTTTTTTTCAATTTCTTTCCTTTGCAATTATTGATTATTTATGTAGGGAAGAAAATTCTGAGTCAGTTTAATTTTTCGACACGAAAATTTCAAAGTGTTTAAATAAACAATTACCAAGGTGCATTTTTGTTTTTATTATATTTAAAACTCCCACCGACAGAGCTCCCATAGACTAATGGCTAGAGTGTTAGGCTTCCAAGCGAGTGGCCCTGGGTTCGAGTCCCAGCCTGAACGAAAATCTTCAATGTATACTTTTATTTTCTAATTTGAAATTTCTTCTTCTTTTTTTTTAATTTTTCTCTTTTGCGAATATTGATTATTTATGTAGGGAGAAAAATTCTGAGTCAGTTTAATTATTCGACCTGTAAATTTCAAAGTGTTTGAATCAATAATTACCAAGGTGCATTTTTTGTTTTTATTATATTTAAGACTTCCATCGACAGAGCTCCGATAGCCTAATGGCTAGACCGTTGGGTTCCTAGCGCGTGGTACTGGGTTCGAGTCCCGGCCGGAAAGGAAATCTTAAATGCAAATATTTTTTTTTCTAATTTTATAATTCTTTTTTTTATATATTTCCCTTTTGCGAAGTCAGTCAGTCAGTCTGACAGTCAATCAGTCAAGCACTCAGTCATTCAGTCTCAGTCAGTCAGTCCAGTCAGTCAGTCACTCAGTCAGTCAGTTAGTCCTTCAGCCAGTCAGTCAAGCAGTCAGTCATTTAGTCTCAGTCAGTCAGTCATTCAGTCAGTCAGTCAGTCAGGCAGTCAGTCAGTCAGTCAGTCGGTCAGTCCTGTGCAGTCAGTTAGTCACTAAAGCAGTCAGTCAGTCTCAGTCAGTCAGTCAGTCAGTCAGTCCAGTCCAGTCTCAGTCAGTCAGTCAGGCAGTCAGTCAGTCGGTCAGCCTTATTCAGTCAGTCTGTCAGTCAGTCAGTCAGTCAGCCTTATTCAGTCAGTCTGTCAGTCATCCTTATTCAGTCAGTCTGTCAGTCAGTCAGTCGGTCAGTCCTGTCCAGTCAGTTAGTCAGTCAAGCAGTCAGTCAGGTAGTCAAGCAGTCAGTCAGTCAGTGTCAGTCAGTCATTTAGTCATTCAGTCAGTCGGTGAAATAGCCAGTCAGAGAGTCAAGCAGTCAGTCAGTCAGTCTCAGTCAGTCAGTTAGTCAGTCAGTCAGTCAGTCAGTCAGGCCAGTCTCAGTCAGTCAGGCAGTTAGTCAGTCAGTCTCGGTCAGTCAGTGAGTCAGTCAGTCAGTATCAGTCAGTCAGTGAGTCAGTCTGTCAGTCAGGCAGTATCAGTCAGGCAGTAAGACTCCGCTCGGCAGAACTCCGATAGCCTAATGGCTAGACCGCTGGTCTTCCAAGCGAGTGGCCTGGGTTCGAGTCCCAGCCGGAGCGAATATCTTCAATGTATATATTTCTTTTCTAATTTGAAAATTCTTTTTTTTTTCAATTTCTTTCCTTTGCAATTATTGATTATTTATGTAGGGAAGAAAATTCTGAGTCAGTTTAATTATTCGACCTGTAAATTTCAAAGTGTTTGAATCAATAATTACCAAGGTGCATTTTTTGTTTTTATTATATTTAAGACTTCCATCGACAGAGCTCCGATAGCCTAATGGCTAGACCGAGGGGTTCCAAGCGCGTGGTACTGGGTTCGAGTCCCGGCCGGAACGAAAATCTTCCATGTATATATTTCTCTTCTAATTTGAAGATTCTTTTTTTTTTCAATTTCTTTCTTTTGCAAATATGGATTATTTATGTACGGAAGAAAATTCTGAGTCAGTTTAATCCTTCGACCTTTAGATTTCAAAGATTTTAGATCAATAATTTCTAAGGTGCATTTTTTGTTTTTATTATAATTAAGACACCGATCAACAGAGATCCGATAGTATATTGGCGAGAGCGTTGGGCTTCCATGAGTGTCGCCCTGGGTTCAAATCCCAGCCGGAAAGGAAATCTTAAATGCAGATATTTTTTTCTAATTTTATAATTCTTTTTTTTTTATTTTTCCCTTTTGCGAAGTCAGTCAGTCAGTCTGACAGCCAATCAGTCAAGCACTCAGTCATTCAGTCTCAGTCAGTCAGTCCAGTCAGTCAGTCACTCAGTCAGTCAGTTAGTCCTTCAGCCAGTCAGTCAAGCAGTCAGTCATTTAGTCTCAGTCAGTCAGTCATTCAGTCAGTCAGTCAGTCAGGCAGTCAGTCAGTCAGTCAGTCGGTCAGTCCTGTGCAGTCAGTTAGTCAATAAAGCAGTCAGTCAGTCTCAGTCAGTCAGTCAGTCAGTCAGTCCAGTCCAGTCTCAGTCAGTCAGTCAGTCAGTCTCGGTCAGTCAGTCAGACAGTCATTCAGTCAGTCAGTCAGTCAGGCAGTCAGTCAGTCGGTCAGCCTTATTCAGTCAGTCTGTCAGTCAGTCAGTCAGTCAGCCTTATTCAGTCAGTCTGTCAGTCATCCTTATTCAGTCAGTCTGTCAGTCAGTCAGTCGGTCAGTCCTGTCCAGTCAGTTAGTCAGTCAAGCAGTCAGTCAGGTAGTCAAGCAGTCAGTCAGTCAGTGTCAGTCAGTCATTTAGTCATTCAGTCAGTCAGTGAAATAGCCAGTCAGAGAGTCAAGCAGTCAGTTAGTCTCAGTCAGTCAGTTAGTCAGTCAGTCAGTCAGTCAGTCCAGTCTCAGTCAGTCAGGCAGTTAGTCAGTCAGTCTCGGTCAGTCTCGACCGCCGCACTCAGCCGTGCGGGGGGCCCGCTACGCGGACCCCCCGGGCGGTGGAACCTAAGGCCTACGGCTAAGAGGTGGGGTGCGTGCGGAGAAAAGTCTCGGTCAGTCAGTGAGTCAGTCAGTCAGTATCAGTCTGTCAGTCAGGCAGTATCAGTCAGGCAGTAAGACTCCGCTCGACAGAACTCCGATAGCCTAATGGCTAGACCGCTGGTCTTCCAAGCGAGTGGCCTGGGTTCGAGTCCCAGCCGGAGCGAATATCTTCAATGTATATATTTCTTTTCTAATTTGAAAATTCTTTCTTTTTCAATTTCTTTCCTTTGCAATTATTGATTATTTATGTAGGGAAGAAAATTCTGAGTCAGTTTAATTTTTCGACACGAAGATTTCAAAGTGTTTAAATAAACAATTACCAAGGTGCATTTTTTGTTTTTATTATATTTAAAACTCCCACCGACAGAGCTCCCATAGACTAATGGCTAGAGTGTTAGGCTTCCAAGCGAGTGGCCCTGGGTTCGAGTCCCAGCCTGAACGAAAATCTTCAATGTATACTTTTAGTTTCTAATTTGAAATTTCTTCTTCTTTTTTTTAAATTTTTCTCTTTTGCGAATATTGATTATTTATGTAGGGAGAAAAATTCTGAGTCAGTTTAATTATTCGACCTGTAAATTTCAAAGTGTTTGAATCAATAATTACCAAGGTGCATTTTTTGTTTTTATTATATTTAAGACTTCCATCGACAGAGCTCCGATAGCCTAATGGCTAGACCGTTGGGTTCCTAGCGCGTGGTACTGGGTTCGAGTCCCGGCCGGAAAGGAAATCTTAAATGCGAATATTTTTTTTCTAATTTTATAATTCTTTTTTTTTTATATTTCCCTTTTGCGAAGTCAGTCAGTCAGTCTGACAGTCAATCAGTCAAGCACTCAGTCATTCAGTCTCAGTCAGTCAGTCCAGTCAGTCAGTCACTCAGTCAGTCAGTTAGTCCTTCAGCCAGTCAGTCAAGCAGTCAGTCAGGCAGTCAGTCAGTCAGTCAGTCGGTCAGTCCTGTGCAGTCAGTTAGTCACTAAAGCAGTCAGTCAGTCTCAGTCAGTCAGTCAGTCAGTCAGTCCAGTCCAGTCTCAGTCAGTCAGTCAGTCTCGGTCAGTCAGTCAGTCAGTCATTCAGTCAGTCAGTCAGTCAGGCAGTCAGTCAGTCGGTCAGCCTTATTCAGTCAGTCTGTCAGTCAGTCAGTCAGTCAGCCTTATTCAGTCAGTCTGTCAGTCATCCTTATTCAGTCAGTCTGTCAGTCAGTCAGTCGGTCAATCCTGTCCAGTCAGTTAGTCAGTCAAGCAGTCAGTCAGGTAGTCAAGCAGTCAGTCAGTCATTAATCATTCAGTCAGTCAGTGAAATAGCCAGTCAGAGAGTCAAGCAGTCAGTCAGTCAGTCTCAGTCAGTCAGTTAGTCAGTCAGTCAGTCAGTCAGTCAGTCAGTCCAGTCTCAGTCAGTCAGGCAGTTAGTCAGTCAGTCTCGGTCAGTCAGTGAGTCAGTCAGTCAGTATCAGTCAGTCAGTGAGTCAGTCTGTCAGTCAGGCAGTATCAGTCAGGCAGTAAGACTCCGCTCGACAGAACTCCGATAGCCTAATGGCTAGACCGCTGGTCTTCCAAGCGAGTGGCCTGGGTTCGAGTCCCAGCCGGAGCGAATATCTTCAATGTATATATGTCTTTTCTAATTTGAAAATTCTTTTTTTTTTCAATTTCTTTCCTTTGCAATTATTGATTATTTATGTAGGGAAGAAAATTCTGAGTCAGTTTTATTTTTCGACACGAAGATTTCAAAGTGTTTAAATAAACAATTACCAAGGTGCATTTTTTGTTTTTATTATATTTAAAACTCCCACCGACAGAGCTCCCATAGACTAATGGCTAGAGTGTTAGGCTTCCAAGCGAGTGGCCCTGGGTTCGAGTCCCAGCCTGAACGAAAATCTTCAATGTATACTTTTAGTTTCTAATTTGAAATTTCTTCTTCTTTTTTTTAAATTTTTCTCTTTTGCGAATATTGATTATTTATGTAGGGAGAAAAATTCTGAGTCAGTTTAATTATTCGACCTGTAAATTTCAAAGTGATTGAATCAATAATTACCAAGGTGCATTTTTTGTTTTTATTATATTTAAGACTTCCATCGACAGAGCTCCGATAGCCTAATGGCTAGACCGATGGGTTCCAAGCGCGTGGTACTGGGTTCGAGTCCCGGCCGGAACGAAAATCTTCCATGTATATATTTCTCTTCTAATTTGAAGATTCTTTTTTTTTCAATTTCTTTCTTTTGCAAATATGGATTATTTATGTACGGAAGAAAATTCTGAGTCAGTTTAATCATTCGACCTTTAGATTTCAAAGATTTTAGATCAATAATTACTAAGGTGCATTTTTTGTTTTTATTATAATTAAGACACCGATCAACAGAGATCCGATAGTATATTGGCGAGAGCGTTGGGCTTCCATGAGTGTCGCCCTGGGTTCAAATCCCAGCCGGAAAGGAAATCTTAAATGCAAATATTTTTTTCTAATTTTATAATTCTTTTTTTTTATTTTTCCCTTTTGCGAAGTCAGTCAGTCAGTCTGACAGTCAATCAGTCAAGCACTCAGTCATTCAGTCTCAGTCAGTCAGTCCAGTCAGTCAGTCACTCAGTCAGTCAGTTAGTCCTTCAGCCAGTCAGTCAAGCAGTCAGTCATTTAGTCTCAGTCAGTCAGTCATTCAGTCAGTCAGTCAGTCAGGCAGTCAGTCAGTCAGTCAGTCGGTCAGTCCTGTGCAGTCAGTTAGTCACTAAAGCAGTCAGTCAGTCTCAGTCAGTCAGTCAGTCAGTCAGTCCAGTCCAGTCTCAGTCAGTCAGTCAGTCAGTCTCGGTCAGTCAGTCAGACAGTCATTCAGTCAGTCAGTCAGGCAGTCAGTCAGTCGGTCAGCCTTATTCAGTCAGTCTGTCAGTCAGTCAGTCAGTCAGCCTTATTCAGTCAGTCTGTCAGTCATCCTTATTCAGTCAGTCTGTCAGTCAGTCAGTCGGTCAGTCCTGTCCAGTCAGTTAGTCAGTCAAGCAGTCAGTCAGGTAGTCAAGCAGTCAGTCAGTCAGTGTCAGTCAGTCATTTAGTCATTCAGTCAGTCAGTGAAATAGCCAGTCAGAGAGTCAAGCAGTCAGTCAGTCAGTCTCAGTCAGTCAGTTAGTCAGTCAGTCAGTCAGTCAGTCAGTCAGTCCAGTCTCAGTCAGTCAGGCAGTTAGTCAGTCAGTCTCGGTCAGTCAGTGAGTCAGTCAGTCAGTATCAGTCAGTCAGTGAGTCAGTCTGTCAGTCAGGCAGTATCAGTCAGGCAGTAAGACTCCGCTCGGCAGAACTCCGATAGCCTAATGGCTAGACCGCTGGTCTTCCAAGCGAGTGGCCTGGGTTCGAGTCCCAGCCGGAGCGAATATCTTCAATGTATATATTTCTTTTCTAATTTGAAAATTCTTTTTTTTTCAATTTCTTTCCTTTGCAATTATTGATTATTTATGTAGGGAAGAAAATTCTGAGTCAGTTTTATTCTTCGACACGAAGATTTCAAAGTGTTTAAATAAACAATTACCAAGGTGCATTTTTTGTTTTTATTATATTTAAAACTCCCACCGACAGAGCTCCCATAGACTAATGGCTAGAGTGTTAATCTTCCAAGCGAGTGGCCCTGGGTTCGAGTCCCAGCCTGAACGAAAATCTTCAATGTATACTTTTAGTTTCTAATTTGAAATTTCTTCTTCTTTTTTTAAATTTTTCTCTTTTGCGAATATTGATTATTTATGTAGGGAGAAAAATTCTGAGTCAGTTTAATTATTCGACCTATAAATTTCAAAGTGTTTGAATCAATAATTACCAAGGTGCATTTTTTGTTTTTATTATATTTAAGACTTCCATCGACAGAGCTCCGATAGCCTAATGGCTAGACCGAGGGGTTCCAAGCGCGTGGTACTGGGTTCGAGTCCCGGCCGGAACGAAAATCTTCCATGTATATATTTCTCTTCTAATTTGAAGATTCTTTTTTTTTTCAATTTCTTTCTTTTGCAAATATGGATTATTTATGTACGGAAGAAAATTCTGAGTCAGTTTAATCCTTCGACCTTTAGATTTCAAAGATTTTAGATCAATAATTTCTAAGGTGCATTTTTTGTTTTTATTATAATTAAGACACCGATCAACAGAGATCCGATAGTATATTGGCGAGAGCGTTGGGCTTCCATGAGTGTCGCCCTGGGTTCAAATCCCAGCCGGAAAGGAAATCTTAAATGCAAATATTTTTTTCTAATTTTATAATTCTTTTTTTTTTTTTTTTTTTCCCTTTTGCGAAGTCAGTCAGTCAGTCTGACAGCCAATCAGTCAAGCACTCAGTCATTCAGTCTCAGTCAGTCAGTCCAGTCAGTCAGTCACTCAGTCAGTCAGTTAGTCCTTCAGCCAGTCAGTCAAGCAATCAGTCATTTAGTCTCAGTCAGTCAGTCATTCAGTCAGTCAGTCAGTCAGGCAGTCAGTCAGTCAGTCAGTCGGTCAGTCCTGTGCAGTCAGTTAGTCAATAAAGCAGTCAGTCAGTCTCAGTCAGTCAGTCAGTCAGTCAGTCCAGTCCAGTCTCAGTCAGTCAGTCAGTCAGTCTCGGTCAGTCAGTCAGACAGTCATTCAGTCAGTCAGTCAGTCAGGCAGTCAGTCAGTCGGTCAGCCTTATTCAGTCAGTCTGTCAGTCAGTCAGTCAGTCAGCCTTATTCAGTCAGTCTGTCAGTCATCCTTATTCAGTCAGTCTGTCAGTCAGTCAGTCGGTCAGTCCTGTCCAGTCAGTTAGTCAGTCAAGCAGTCAGTCAGGTAGTCAAGCAGTCAGTCAGTCAGTGTCAGTCAGTCATTTAGTCATTCAGTCAGTCAGTGAAAGAGCCAGTCAGAGAGTCAAGCAGTCAGTCAGTCAGTCAGTTAGTCAGTCAGTCAGTCAGTCAGTCAGTCAGTCCAGTCTCAGTCAGTCAGGCAGTTAGTCAGTCAGTCTCGGTCAGTCAGTGAGTCAGTCAGTCAGTATCAGTCAGTCAGTGAGTCAGTCTGTCAGTCAGGCAGTATCAGTCAGGCAGTAAGACTCCGCTCGACAGAACTGAGATAGCCTAATGGCTAGACCGCTGGTCTTCCAAGCGAGTGGCCTGGGTTCGAGTCCCAGCCGGAGCGAATATCTTCAATGTATATATTTCTTTTCTAATTTGAAAATTCTTTTTTTTTTCAATTTCTTTCCTTTGCAATTATTGATTATTTATGTAGGGAAGAAAATTCTGAGTCAGTTTTATTTTTCGACACGAAGATTTCAAAGTGTTTAAATAAACAATTACCAAGGTGCATTTTTTGTTTTTATTATATTTAAAACTCCCACCGACAGAGCTCCCATAGACTAATGGCTAGAGTGTTAATCTTCCAAGCGAGTGGCCCTGGGTTCGAGTCCCAGCCTGAACGAAAATCTTCAATGCATACTTTTAGTTTCTAATTTGAAATTTCTTCTTGTTTTTTTTTAATTTTTCTCTTTTGCGAATATTGATTATTTATGTAGGGAGAAAAATTCTGAGTCAGTTTAATTATTCGACCTGTAAATTTCAAAGTGTTTGAATCAATAATTACCAAGGTGCATTTTTTGTTTTTATTATATTTAAGACTTCCATCGACAGAGCTCCAATAGCCTAATGGCTAGACCGATGGGTTCCAAGCGCGTGGTACTGGGTTCGAGTCCCGGCCGGAACGAAAATCTTCCATGTATATATTTCTCTTCTAATTTGAAGATTCTTTTTTTTTTCAATTTCTTTCTTTTGCAAATATGGATTATTTATGTACGGAAGAAAATTCTGAGTCAGTTTAATCATTCGACCTTTAGATTTCAAAGATTTTAGATCAATAATTACTAAGGTGCATTTTTTGTTTTTATTATAATTAAGACACCGATCAACAGAGATCCGATAGTATATTGGCGAGAGGGTTGGGCTTCCATGAGTGTCGCCCTGGGTTCAAATCCCAGCCGGAAAGGAAATCTTAAATGCAAATATTTTTTTCTAATTTTATAATTCTTTTTCTTTATTTTTCCCTTTTGCGAAGTCAGTCAGTCAGTCTGACAGCCAATCAGTCAAGCACTCAGTCATTCAGTCTCAGTCAGTCAGTCCAGTCAGTCAGTCACTCAGTCAGTCAGTTAGTCCTTCATCCAGTCAGTCAAGCAGTCAGTCATTTAGTCTCAGTCAGTCAGTCATTCAGTCAGTCAGTCAGTCAGGCAGTCAGTCAGTCAGTCAGTCGGTCAGTCCTGTGCAGTCAGTTAGTCACTAAAGCAGTCAGTCAGTCTCAGTCAGTCAGTCAGTCAGTCAGTCCAGTCCAGTCTCAGTCAGTCAGTCAGTCAGTCTCGGTCAGTCAGTCAGACAGTCATTCAGTCAGTCAGTCAGTCAGGCAGTCAGTCAGTCCGTCAGCCTTATTCAGTCAATCTGTCAGTCAGTCAGTCAGTCAGCCTTATTCAGTCAGTCTGTCAGTCATCCTTATTCAGTCAGTCTGTCAGTCAGTCAGTCGGTCAGTCCTGTCCAGTCAGTTAGTCAGTCAAGCAGTCAGTCAGGTAGTCAAGCAGTCAGTCAGTCAGTGTCAGTCAGTCATTTAGTCATTCAGTCAGTCAGTGAAATAGCCAGTCAGAGAGTCAAGCAGTCAGTCAGTCAGTCTCAGTCAGTCAGTTAGTCAGTCAGTCAGTCAGTCAGTCAGTCAGTCAGTCCAGTCTCAGTCAGTCAGGCAGTTAGTCAGTCAGTCTCGGTCAGTCAGTGAGTCAGTCAGTCAGTCTCAGTCAGTCAGTTAGTCAGTCAGTCAGTCAGTCCAGTCTCAGTCAGTCAGACAGTTAGTCAGTCAGTCTCGGTCAGTCAGTGAGTCAGTCAGTCAGTATCAGTCAGTCAGTGAGTCAGTCTGTCAGTCAGGCAGTATCAGTCAGGCAGTAAGACTCCGCTCGACAGAGCTCCCATAGACTAATGGCTAGAGTGTTAGGCTTCCAAGCGAGTGGCCCTGGGTTCGAGTCCCAGCCTGAACGAAAATCTTCAATGTATACTTTTAGTTTCTAATTTGAAATTTCTTCTTCTTTTTTTTTTAATTTTTCTCTTTTGCGAATATTGATTATTTATGTACGGAAGAAAATTCTGAGTCAGTTTAATCATTCGAGCTTTAGATTTCAAAGATTTTAGATCAATAATTACTAAGGTGCATTTTTTGTTTTTATTATAATTAAGACACCGATCAACAGAGATCCGATAGTATATTGGCGAGAGCGTTGGGCTTCCATGAGTGTCGCCCTGGGTTCAAATCCCAGCCGGAAAGGAAATCTTAAATGCACATATTTTTTTCTAATTTTATAATTCTTTTTTATTTTTATTTTTTCCTTTTGCGAAGTCAGTCAGTCAGTCTGACAGTCAATCAGTCAAGCACTCAGTCATTCAGTCTCAGTCAGTCAGTCCAGTCAGTCAGTCACTCAGTCAGTCAGTTAGTCCTTCAGCCAGTCAGTCAAGCAGTCAGTCATTTAGTCTCAGTCAGTCAGTCATTCAGTCCAGTCAGGTAGTCAGTCAGTCAGTCAGTCGGTCAGTCCTGTGCAGTCAGTTAGTCACTAAAGCAGTCAGTCAGTCTCAGTCAGTCAGTCAGTCAGTCAGTCCAGTCCAGTCTCAGTCAGTCAGTCAGTCAGTCTCGGTCAGTCAGTCAGACAGTCATTCAGTCAGTCAGTCAGTCAGGCAGTCAGTCAGTCGGTCAGCCTTATTCAGTCAGTCTGTCAGTCAGTCAGTCAGTCAGCCTTATTCAGTCAGTCTGTCAGTCATCCTTATTCAGTCAGTCTGTCAGTCAGTTAGTCGGTCAGTCCTGTCCAGTCAGTTAGTCAGTCAAGCAGTCAGTCAGGTAGTCAAGCAGTCAGTCAGTCAGTGTCAGTCAGTCATTTAGTCATTCAGTCAGTCAGTGAAATAGCCAGTCAGAGAGTCAAGCAGTCAGTCAGTCAGTCTCAGTCAGTCAGTTAGTCAGTCAGTCAGTCAGTCAGTCAGTCAGTCAGTCCAGTCTCAGTCAGTCAGGCAGTTAGTCAGTCAGTCTCGGTCAGTCAGTGAGTCAGTCAGTCAGTCTCAGTCAGTCAGTTAGTCAGTCAGTCAGTCAGTCCAGTCTCAGTCAGTCAGACAGTTAGTCAGTCAGTCTCGGTCAGTCAGTGAGTCAGTCAGTCAGTATCAGTCAGTCAGTGAGTCAGTCTGTCAGTCAGGCAGTATCAGTCAGGCAGTAAGACTCCGCTCGACAGAGCTCCCATAGACTAATGGCTAGAGTGTTAGGCTTCCAAGCGAGTGGCCCTGGGTTCGAGTCCCAGCCTGAACGAAAATCTTCAATGTATACTTTTAGTTTCTAATTTGAAATTTCTTCTTCTTTTTTTTTTAATTTTTCTCTTTTGCGAATATTGATTATTTATGTACGGAAGAAAATTCTGAGTCAGTTTAATCATTCGAGCTTTAGATTTCAAAGATTTTAGATCAATAATTACTAAGGTGCATTTTTTGTTTTTATTATAATTAAGACACCGATCAACAGAGATCCGATAGTATATTGGCGAGAGCGTTGGGCTTCCATGAGTGTCGCCCTGGGTTCAAATCCCAGCCGGAAAGGAAATCTTAAATGCAAATATTTTTTTCTAATTTTATAATTCTTTTTTTTTTTATTTTTCCCTTTTGCGAAGTCAGTCAGTCAGTCTGACAGTCAATCAGTCAAGCACTCAGTCATTCAGTCTCAGTCAGTCAGTCCAGTCAGTCAGTCACTCAGTCAGTCAGTTAGTCCTTCAGCCAGTCAGTCAAGCAGTCAGTCATTTAGTCTCAGTCAGTCAGTCATTCAGTCAGTCAGTCAGTCAGGCAGTCAGTCAGTCGGTCAGTCCTGTGCAGTCAGTTAGTCACTAAAGCAGTCAGTCAGTCTCAGTCATTCAGTCAGTCAGTCAGTCATTCAGTCAGTCAGGCAGTCAGTCAGTCGGTCAGCCTTATTCAGTCAGTCTGTCAGTCAGTCAGTCAGTCAGCCTTATTCAGTCAGTCTGTCAGTCATCCTTATTCAGTCAGTCTGTCTTTCAGTCAGTCGGTCAGTCCTGTCCAGTCAGTTAGTCAGTCAAGCATTCAGTCAGGTAGTCAAGCAGTCAGTCAGTCAGTGTCAGTCAGTCATTTAGTCATTCAGTCAGTCAGTGAAATAGCCAGTCAGAGAGTCAAGCAGTCAGTCAGTCAGTCTCAGTCAGTCAGTTAGTCAGTCAGTCAGTCAGTCAGTCAGTCAGTCCAGTCTCAGTCAGTCAGGCAGTTAGTCAGTCAGTCTCGGTCAGTCAGTGAGTCAGTCAGTCAGTATCAGTCAGTCAGTGAGTCAGTCTGTCAGTCAGGCAGTAAGACTCCGCTCGACAGAACTCCGATAGCCTAATGGCTAGACCGCTGGTCTTCCAAGCGAGTGGCCTGGGTTCGAGTCCCAGCCGGAGCGAATATCTTCAATGTATATATTTCTTTTCTAATTTGAAAATTCTTTTTTTTTTTCAATTTCTTTCCTTTGCAATTATTGATTATTTATGTAGGGAAGAAAATTCTGAGTCAGTTTAATTTTTCGACACGAAGGTTTCAAAGTGTTTAAATAAACAATTACCAAGGTGCATTTTTTGTTTTTATTATATTTAAAACTCCCACCGACAGAGCTCCCATAGACTAATGGCTAGAGTGTTAGGCTTCCATGCGAGTGGCCCTGGGTTCGAGTCCCAGCCTGAACGAAAATCTTCAATGTATACTTTTAGTTTCTAATTTGAAATTTCTTCTTCTTTTTTTTTTTAATTTTTCTCTTTTGCGAATATTGATTATTTATGTAGGGAGAAAAATTCTGAGTCAGTTTAATTATTCGACCTGTAAATTTCAAAGTATTTGAATCAATAATTACCAAGGTGCATTTTTTGTTTTTATTATATTTAAGACTTCCATCGACAGAGCTCCGATAGCCTAATGGCTAGACCGTTGGGTTCCTAGCGCGTGGTACTGGGTTCGAGTCCCGGCCGGAAAGGAAATCTTAAATGCAAATTTTTTTTCTAATTTTATAATTCTTTTTTTTTTATATATCCCTTTTGCGAAGTCAGTCAGTCAGTCTGACAGTCAATCAGTCAAGCACTCAGTCATTCAGTCTCAGTCAGTCAGTCCAGTCAGTCAGTCACTCAGTCAGTCAGTTAGTCCTTCAGCCAGTCAGTCAAGCAGTCACTCATTTAGTCTCAGTCAGTCAGTCAGGCAGTCAGTCAGTCAGTCAGTCGGTCAGTCCTGTGCAGTCAGTTAGTCACTAAAGCAGTCAGTCAGTCTCAGTCAGTCAGTCAGTCAGTCAGTCCAGTCCAGTCTCAGTCAGTCAGTCAGTCAGTCTCGGTCAGTCAGTCAGTCAGTCAGTCAGGCAGTCAGTCAGTCAGGCAGTCAGTCAGTCGGTCAGCCTTATTCAGTCAGTCTGTCAGTCAGTCAGTCAGTCAGCCTTATTCAGTCAGTCTGTCAGTCATCCTTATTCAGTCAGTCTGTCAGTCAGTCAGTCGGTCAGTCCTGTCCAGTCAGTTAGTCAGTCAAGCAGTCAGTCGGGTAGTCAAGCAGTCAGTCACTCAGTGTCAGTCAGTCATTTAGTCATTCAGTCAGTCAGTGAAATAGCCAGTCAGAGAGTCAAGCAGTCAGTCAGTCAGTCTCAGTCAGTCAGTTAGTCAGTCAGTCAGTCAGTCCAGTCTCAGTCAGTCAGGCAGTTAGTCAGTCAGTCTCGGTCAGTCAGTGAGTCAGTCAGTCAGTATCAGTCAGTCAGTGAGTCAGTCTGTCAGTCAGGCAGTATCAGTCAGGCAGTAAGACTCCGCTCGACAGAACTCCGATAGCCTAATGGCTAGATCGCTGGTCTTCCAAGCGAGTGGCCTGGGTTCGAGTCCCAGCCGGAGCGAATATCTTCAATGTATATATTTCTTTTCTAATTTGAAAATTCTTTTTTTTTTCAATTTCTTTCCTTTGCAATTATTGATTATTTATGTAGGGAAGAAAATTCTGAGTCAGTTTTATTTTTCGACACGAAGATTTCAAAGTGTTTAAATAAACAATTACCAAGGTGCATTTTTTGTTTTTATTATATTTAAAACTCCCACTGACAGAGCTCCCATAGACTAATGGCTAGAGTGTTAGGCTTCCAAGCGAGTGGCCCTGGGTTCGAGTCCCAGCCTGAACGAAAATCTTCAATGTATACTTTTAGTTTCTAATTTGAAATTTCTTCTTCTTTTTTTTTAATTTTTCTCTTTTGCGAATATTGATTATTTATGTAGGGAGAAAAATTCTGAGTCAGTTTAATTATTCGACCTGTAAATTTCAAAGTGTTTGAATCAATAATTACCAAGGTGCATTTTTTGTTTTTATTATATTTAAGACTTCCATCGACAGAGCTCCGATAGCCTAATGGCTAGACCGTTGGGTTCCTAGCGCGTGGTACTGGGTTCGAGTCCCGGCCGGAAAGGAAATCTTAAATGCAAATATTTTTTTCTAATTTTATAATTCTTTTTTTTTTATATATCCCTTTTGCGAAGTCAGTCAGTCAGTCTGACAGTCAATCAGTCAAGCACTCAGTCATTCAGTCTCAGTCAGTCAGTCCAGTCAGTCAGTCACTCAGTCAGTCAGTTAGTCCTTCAGCCAGTCAGTCAAGCAGTCAGTCATTTAGTCTCAGTCAGTCAGTCAGGCAGTCAGTAAGTCAGTCAGTCGGTCAGTCCTGTGCAGTCAGTTAGTCACTAAAGCAGTCAGTCAGTCTCAGTCAGTCAGTCAGTCAGTCAGTCCAGTCCAGTCTCAGTCAGTCAGTCAGTCAGTCTCGGTCAGTCAGTCAGTCAGTCAGTCAGGCAGTCAGTCAGTCAGGCAGTCAGTCAGTCGGTCAGCCTTATTCAGTCAGTCTGTCAGTCAGTCAGTCAGTCAGCCTTATTCAGTCAGTCTGTCAGTCATCCTTATTCAGTCAGTCTGTCAGTCAGTCAGTCGGTCAGTCCTGTCCAGTCAGTTAGTCAGTCAAGCAGTCAGTCGGGTAGTCAAGCAGTCAGTCACTCAGTGTCAGTCAGTCATTTAGTCATTCAGTCAGTCAGTGAAATAGCCAGTCAGAGAGTCAAGCAGTCAGTCAGTCAGTCTCAGTCAGTCAGTTAGTCAGTCAGTCAGTCAGTCCAGTCTCAGTCAGTCAGGCAGTTAGTCAGTCAGTCTCGGTCAGTCAGTGAGTCAGTCAGTCAGTATCAGTCAGTCAGTGAGTCAGTCTGTCAGTCAGGCAGTATCAGTCAGGCAGTAAGACTCCGCTCGACAGAACTCCGATAGCCTAATGGCTAGATCGCTGGTCTTCCAAGCGAGTGGCCTGGGTTCGAGTCCCAGCCGGAGCGAATATCTTCAATGTATATATTTCTTTTCTAATTTGAAAATTCTTTTTTTTTTCAATTTCTTTCCTTTGCAATTATTGATTATTTATGTAGGGAAGAAAATTCTGAGTCAGTTTTATTTTTCGACACGAAGATTTCAAAGTGTTTAAATAAACAATTACCAAGGTGCATTTTTTGTTTTTATTATATTTAAAACTCCCACTGACAGAGCTCCCATAGACTAATGGCTAGAGTGTTAGGCTTCCAAGCGAGTGGCCCTGGGTTCGAGTCCCAGCCTGAACGAAAATCTTCAATGTATACTTTTAGTTTCTAATTTGAAATTTCTTCTTCTTTTTTTTTAATTTTTCTCTTTTGCGAATATTGATTATTTATGTAGGGAGAAAAATTCTGAGTCAGTTTAATTATTCGACCTGTAAATTTCAAAGTGTTTGAATCAATAATTACCAAGGTTCCTTTTTTTTGTTTTTATTATATTTAAGACTTCCATCGACAGAGCTCCGATAGCCTAATGGCTAGACCGATGGGTTCCAAGCGCGTGGTACTGGGTTCGAGTCCCGGCCGGAACGAAAATCTTCCATGTATATATTTATCTTCTAATTTGAAGATTCTTTTTTTTTTCAATTTCTTTCTTTTGCAAATATGGATTATTTATGTACGGAAGAAAATTCTGAGTCAGTTTAATCATTCGACCTTTAGATTTCAAAGATTTTAGATCAATAATTACTAAGGTGCATTTTTTGTTTTTATTATAATTAAGACACCGATCAACAGAGATCCGATAGTATATTGGCGAGAGCGTTGGGCTTCCATGAGTGTCGCCCTGGGTTCAAATCCCAGCCGGAAAGGAAATCTTAAATGCAAATATTTTTTTCTAATTTTATAATTCTTTTTTTTTTTTATTTTTTCCTTTTGCGAAGTCAGTCAGTCAGTCTGACAGTCAATCAGTCAAGCACTCAGTCATTCAGTCTCAGTCAGTCAGTCCAGTCAGTCAGTCACTCAGTTAGTCAGTTAGTCCTTCAGCCAGTCAGTCAAGCAGTCAGTCATTTAGTCTCAGTCAGTCAGTCATTCAGTCCAGTCAGTCAGTCAGGCAGTCAGTCAGTCAGTCAGTCGGTCAGTCCTGTGCAGTCAGTTAGTCACTAAAGCAGTCAGTCAGTCTCAGTCAGTCAGTCAGTCAGTCAGTCCAGTCCAGTCTCAGTCAGTCAGTCAGTCAGTCTCGGTCAGTCAGTCAGACAGTCATTCAGTCAGTCAGTCAGTCAGGCAGTCAGTCAGTCGGTCAGCCTTATTCAGTCAGTCTGTCAGTCAGTCAGTCAGTCAGCCTTATTCAGTCAGTCTGTCAGTCATCCTTATTCAGTCAGTCAGTGAGTCAGTCTGTCAGTCAGGCAGTATCAGTCAGGCAGTAAGACTCCGCTCGACAGAACTCCGATAGCCTAATGGCTAGACCGCTGGTCTTCCAAGCGAGTGGCCTGGGTTCGAGTCCCAGCCGGAGCGAATATCTTCAATGTATATATTTCTTTTCTAATTTGAAAATTCTTTTTTTTTTCAATTTCTTTCCTTTGCAATTATTGATTATTTATGTAGGGAAGAAAATTCTGAGTCAGTTTAATTTTTCGACAAGAAGATTTCAAAGTGTTTAAATAAACAATTACCAAGGTGCATTTTTTGTTTTTATTATATTTAAAACTCCCACCGACAGAGCTCCCATAGACTAATGGCTAGAGTGTTAGGCTTCCAAGCGAGTGGCCCTGGGTTCGAGTCCCAGCCTGAACGAAAATCTTCAATGTATACTTTTAGTTTCTAATTTGAAATTTCTTCTTCTTTTTTTTTTAATTTTTCTCTTTTGCGAATATTGATTATTTATGTAGGGAGAAAAATTCTGAGTCAGTTTATTATTCGACCTGTAAATTTCAAAGTGTTTGAATCAATAATTACCAAGGTGCATTTTTTGTTTTTATTATATTTAAGACTTCCATCGACAGAGCTCCGATAGCCTAATGGCTAGACCGATGGGTTCCAAGCGCGTGGTACTGGGTTCGAGTCCCGGCCGGAACGAAAATCTTCCATGTATATATTTCTCTTCTAATTTGAAGATTCTTTTTTTTTTCAATTTCTTTCTTTTGCAAATATGGATTATTTATGTACGGAAGAAAATTCTGAGTAAGTTTAATCATTCGACCTTTAGATTTCAAAGATTTTAGATCAATAATTACTAAGGTGCATTTTTTGTTTTTATTATAATTAAGACACCGATCAACAGATATCCGATAGTATATTGGCGAGAGCGTTGGGCTTCCATGAGTGTCGCCCTGGGTTCAAATCCCAGCCGGAAAGGAAATCTTAAATGCAAATATTTTTTTCTAATTTTATAATTCTTTTTTTTTATTTTTCCCTTTTGCGAAGTCAGTCAGTCAGTCTGACAGTCAATCAGTCAAGCACTCAGTCATTCAGTCTCAGTCAGTCAGTCCAGTCAGTCAGTCACTCAGTCAGTCAGTTAGTCCTTCAGCCAGTCAGTCACGCAGTCAGTCATTTAGTCTCAGTCAGTCAGTCATTCAGTCGGTCAGTCCTGTTCAGTCAGTTAGTCACTAAAGCAGTCAGTCAGTCTCAGTCAGTCAGTCAGTCAGTCAGTCCAGTCCAGTCTCAGTCAGTCAGTCAGTCAGTCTCGGTCAGTCAGTCAGACAGTCATTCAGTCAGTCAGTCAGTCAGGCAGTCAGTCAGTCGGTCAGCCTTATTCAGTCAGTCTGTCAGTCAGTCAGTCAGTCAGTCAGCCTTATTCAGTCAGTCTGTCAGTCATCCTTATTCAGTCAGTCTGTCAGTCAGTCAGTCGGTCAGTCCTGTCCAGTCAGTTAGTCAGTCAAGCAGTCAGTCAGGTAGTCAAGCAGTCAGTCAGTCAGTGTCAGTCAGTCATTTAGTCATTCAGTCAGTCAGTGAAATAGCCAGTCAGAGAGTCAAGCAGTCAGTCAGTCAGTCTCAGTCAGTCAGTTAGTCAGTCAGTTAGTCAGTCAGTCAGTCAGTCAGTCCAGTCTCAGTCAGTCAGGCAGTTAGTCAGTCAGTCTCGGTCAGTCAGTGAGTCAGTCAGTCAGTATCAGTCAGTCAGTGAGTCAGTCTGTCAGTCAGGCAGTATCAGTCAGGCAGTAAGACTCCGCTCGACAGAACTCCGATAGCCTAATGGCTAGACCGCTGGTCTTCCAAGCGAGTGACCTGGGTTCGAGTCCCAGCCGGAGCGAATATCTTCAATGTATATATTTCTTTTCTAATTTGAAAATTCTTTTTTTTTTCAATTTCTTTCCTTTGCAATTATTGATTATTTATGTAGGGAAGAAAATTCTGAGTCAGTTTAATTTTTCGACACGAAGATTTCAAAGTGTTTAAATAAACAATTACCAAGGTGCATTTTTTGTTTTTATTATATTTAAAACTCCCACCGACAGAGCTCCCATAGACTAATGGCTAGAGTGTTAGGCTTCCAAGCGAGTGGCCCTGGGTTCGAGTCCCAGCCTGAACGAAAATCTTTAATGTATACTTTTAGTTTCTAATTTGAAATTTCTTCTTCTTTTTTTTTTTAATTTTTCTCTTTTGCGAATATTGATTATTTATGTAGAAAGAAAAATTCTGAGTCAGTTTAATTATTCGACCTGTAAATTTCAAAGTGTTTGAATCAATAATTACCAAGGTGCATTTTTTGTTTTTATTATATTTAAGACTTCCATCGACAGAGCTCCGATAGCCTAATGGCTAGACCGTTGGGTTCCTAGCGCGTGGTACTGGGTTCGAGTCCCGGCCGGAAAGGAAATCTTAAATGCAAATATTTTTTTCTAATTTTATAATTCTTTTTTTTTTATATTTCCCTTTTGCGAAGTCAGTCAGTCAGTCTGACAGTCAATCAGTCAAGCACTCAGTCATTCAGTCTCAGTCAGTCAGTCCAGTCAGTCAGTCACTCAGTCAGTCAGTTAGTCCTTCAGCCAGTCAGTCAAGCAGTCAGTCATTTAGTCTCAGTCAGTCAGTCAGGCAGTCAGTCAGTCAGTCAGTCGGTCAGTCCTGTGCAGTCAGTTAGTCACTAAAGCAGTCAGTCAGTCTCAGTCAGTCAGTCAGTCCAGTCCAGTCTCAGTCAGTCAGTCAGTCAGTCTCGGTCAGTCAGTCAGTCAGTCTCGGTCAGTCAGTCAGTCAGTCAGTCAGGCAGTCAGTCAGTCGGTCAGCCTTATTCAGTCAGTCTGTCAGTCAGTCAGTCAGTCAGCCTTATTCAGTCAGTCTGTCAGTCATCCTTATTCAGTCAGTCTGTCAGTCAGTCAGTCGGTCAGTCCTGTCCAGTCAGTTAGTCAGTCAAGCAGTCAGTCGGGTAGTCAAACAGTCAGTCAGTCAGTGTCAGTCAGTCATTTAGTCATTCAGTCAGTCAGTGAAATAGCCAGTCAGAGAGTCAAGCAGTCAGTCAGTCAGTCTCAGTCAGTCAGTTAGTCAGTCAGTCAGTCAGTCAGTCAGTCAGTCCAGTCTCAGTCAGTCAGGCAGTTAGTCAGTCAGTCTCGGTCAGTCAGTGAGTCAGTCAGTCAGTATCAGTCAGTCAGTGAGTCAGTCTGTCAGTCAGGCAGTATCAGTCAGGCAGTAAGACTCCGCTCGACAGAACTCCGATAGCCTAATGGCTAGACCGCTGGTCTTCCAAGCGAGTGGCCTGGGTTCGAGTCCCAGCCGGAGCGAATATCTTCAATGTATATATTTCTTTTCTAATTTGAAAATTCTTTTTTTTTCAATTTCTTTCCTTTGCAATTATTGATTATTTATGTAGGGAAGAAAATTCTGAGTCAGTTTTATTTTTCGACACGAAGATTTCAAAGTGTATAAATAAACAATTACCAAGGTGCATTTTTTGTTTTTATTATATTTAAAACTCCCACCGACAGAGCTCCCATAGACTAATGGCTAGAGTGTTAGGCTTCCAAGCGAGTGGCCCTGGGTTCGAGTCCCAGCCTGAACGAAAATCTTCAATGTATACATTTAGTTTCTAATTTGAAATTTCTTCTTCTTTTTTTTTAATTTTTCTCTTTTGCGAATATTGATTATTTATGTAGGGAGAAAAATTCTGAGTCAGTTTAATTATTCGACCTGTAAATTTCAAAGTGTTTGAATCAATAATTACCAAGGTGCATTTTTTGTTTTTATTATATTTAAGACTTCCATCGACAGAGCTCCGATAGCCTAATGGCTAGACCGATGGGTTCCAAGCGCGTGGTACTGGGTTCGAGTCCCGGCCGGAACGAAAATCTTCCATGTATATATTTCTCTTCTAATTTGAAGATTTTTTTTTTTTCAATTTCTTTCTTTTGCAAATATGGATTATTTATGTACGGAAGAAAATTCTGAGTCAGTTTAATCATTCGACCTTTAGATTTCAAAGATTTTAGATCAATAATTACTAAGGTGCATTTTTTGTTTTTATTATAATTAAGACACCGATCAGGATATCTGTTGATCCGATAAGATCACCGATATCGGATCAACAGAGATCCAGTAGTATATTGGCGAGAGCATTGGGCTTCCATGAGTGTCGCCCTGGGTTCAAATCCCAGCCGGAAAGGAAATCTTAAATGCAAATATTTTTTTCTAATTTTATAATTCTTTTTTTTTTATTTTTCCCTTTTGCGAAGTCAGTCAGTCAGTCTGACAGTCAATCAGTCAAGCACTCAGTCATTCAGTCTCAGTCAGTCAGTCCAGTCAGTCAGTCACTCAGTCAGTCAGTTAGTCCTTCAGCCAGTCAGTCAAGCAGTCAGTCATTTAGTCTCAGTCAGTCAGTCATTCAGTCAGTCAGTCAGTCAGGCAGTCAGTCAGTCAGTCAGTCGGTCAGTCCTGTGCAGTCAGTTAGTCACTAAAGCAGTCAGTCAGTCTCAGTCAGTCAGTCAGTCAGTCAGTCAGTCAGTCAGTCCAGTCCAGTCTCAGTCAGTCAGTCAGTCTCGGTCAGTCAGTCAGTCAGTCATTCAGTCAGTCAGTCAGTCAGGCAGTCAGTCAGTCGGTCAGCCTTATTCAGTCAGTCTGTCAGTCAGTCAGTCAGTCAGCCTTATTCAGTCAGTCTGTCAGTCATCCTTATTCAGTCAGTCTATCAGTCAGTCAGTCTGTCAGTCAGTCAGTCGGTCAGTCCTGTCCAGTCAGTTAGTCAGTCAAGCAGTCAGTCAGTGAAATAGCCAGTCAGAGAGTCAAGCAGTCAGTCAGTCAGTCTCAGTCAGTCAGTTAGTCAGTCAGTCAGTCAGTCCAGTCTCAGTCAGTCAGGCAGTTAGTCAGTCAGTCTCGGTCAGTCAGTGAGTCAGTCTGTCAGTCAGGCAGTATCAGTCAGGCAGTAAGACTCCGCTCGACAGAACTCCGATAGCCTAATGGCTAGACCGCTGGTCTTCCAAGCGAGTGACCTGGGTTCGAGTCCCAGCCGGAGCGAATATCTTCAATGTATATATTTCTTTTCTAATTTGAAAATTCTTTTTTTTTTCAATTTCTTTCCTTTGCAATTATTGATTATTTATGTAGGGAAGAAAATTCTGAGTCAGTTTAATTTTTCGACACGAAGATTTCAAAGTGTTTAAATAAACAATTACCAAGGTGCATTTTTTGTTTTTATTATATTTAAAACTCCCACCGACAGAGCTCCCATAGACTAATGGCTAGAGTGTTAGGCTTCCATGCGAGTGGCCCTGGGTTCGAGTCCCAGCCTGAACGAAAATCTTCAATGTATACTTTTAGTTTCTAATTTGAAATTTCTTCTTCTTTTTTTTTAATTTTTCTCTTTTGCGAATATTGATTGTTTATGTAGGGAGAAAAATTCTGAGTCAGTTTAATTATTCGACCTGTAAATTTCAAAGTGTTTGAATCAATAATTACCAAGGTGCATTTTTTGTTTTTATTATATTTAAGACTTCCATCGACAGAGCTCCGATAGCCTAATGGCTAGACCGTTGGGTTCCAAGCGCGTGGTACTGGGTTCGAGTCCCGGCCGGAACGAAAATCTTCCATGTATATATTTCTCTTCTAATTTGAAGATTCTTTTTTTTTTCAATTTCTTTCTTTTGCAAATATGGATTATTTATGTACGGAAGAAAATTCTGAGTCAGTTTAATCATTCGACCTTTAGATTTCAAAGATTTTAGATCAATAATTACTAAGGTGCATTTTTTGTTTTTATTATAATTAAGACACCGCTCAACAGAGATCCGATAGTATATTGGCGAGAGCGTTGGGCTTCCATGAGTGTCGCCCTGGGTTCAAATCCCAGCCGGAAAGGAAATCTTAAATGCAAATATTTTTTTCTAATTTTATAATTCTTTTTTTCTATTTTTCCCTTTTGCGAAGTCAGTCAGTCAGTCTGACAGTCAATCAGTCAAGCACTCAGTCATTCAGTCTCAGTCAGTCAGTCCAGTCAGTCAGTCACTCAGTCAGTCAGTTAGTCCTTCAGCCAGTATGTCAAGCAGTCAGTCATTTAGTCTCAGTCAGTCAGTCATTCAGTCAGTCAGTCAGTCAAGCAGTCAGTCAGTCAGTCAGTCGGTCAGTCCTGTGCAGTCAGTTAGTCACTAAAGCAGTCAGTCAGTCTCAGTCAGTCAGTCAGTCAGTCAGTCCAGTCCAGTCTCAGTCAGTCAGTCAGTCAGTCTCGGTCAGTCAGTCAGACAGTCATTCATTCAGTCAGTCAGTCAGGCAGTCAGTCAGTCGGTCAGCCTTATTCAGTCAGTCTGTCAGTCAGTCAGTCAGTCAGACTTATTCAGTCAGTCTGTCAGTCATCCTTATTCAGTCAGTCTGTCAGTCAGTCAGTCGGTCAGTCCTGTCCAGTCAGTTAGTCAGTCAAGCAGTCAGTCAGGTAGTCAAGCAGTCAGTCAGTCAGTGTCAGTCCGTCATTTAGTCATTCAGTCAGTCAGTGAAATAGCCAGTCAGAGAGTCAAGCAGTCAGTCAGTCAGTCTCAGTCAGTCAGTTAGTCAGTCAGTCAGTCAGTCCAGTCTCAGTCAGTCAGGCAGTTAGTCAGTCAGTCTCGGTCAGTCAGTGAGTCAGTCAGTCAGTATCAGTCAGTCAGTGAGTCAGTCTGTCAGTCAGGCAGTATCAGTCAGGCAGTAAGACTCCGCTCGACAGAACTCCGATAGCCTAATGGCTAGACCGCTGGTCTTCCAAGCGAGTGGCCTGGGTTCGAGTCCCAGCCGGAGCGAATATCTTCAATGTATATATTTCTTTCCTAATTTGAAAATTCTTTTTTTTTTCAATTTCTTTCCTTTGCAATTATTGATTATTTATGTAGGGAAGAAAATTCTGAGTCAGTTTAATTTTTCGACACGAAGATTTCAAAGTGTTTAAATAAACAATTACCAAGGTGCATTTTTTGTTTTTATTATATTTAAAACTCCCACCGACAGAGCTCCCATAGACTAATGGCTAGAGTGTTAGGCTTCCATGCGAGTGGCCCTGGGTTCGAGTCCCAGCCTGAACGAAAATCTTCAATGTATACTTTTAGTTTCTAATTTGAAATTTCTTCTTCTTTTTTTTTAATTTTTCTCTTTTGCGAATATTGATTGTTTATGTAGGGAGAAAAATTCTGAGTCAGTTTAATTATTCGACCTGTAAATTTCAAAGTGTTTGAATCAATAATTACCAAGGTGCATTTTTTGTTTTTATTATATTTAAGACTTCCATCGACAGAGCTCCGATAGCCTAATGGCTAGACCGTTGGGTTCCAAGCGCGTGGTACTGGGTTCGAGTCCCGGCCGGAACGAAAATCTTCCATGTATATATTTCTCTTCTAATTTGAAGATTCTTTTTTTTTTTCAATTTCTTTCTTTTGCAAATATGGATTATTTATGTACGGAAGAAAATTCTGTGTCAGTTTAATCATTCGACCTTTAGATTTCAAAAATTTTAGATCAATAATTACTAAGGTGCATTTTTTGTTTTTATTATAATTAAGACACCGCTCAACAGAGATCCGATAGTATATTGGCGAGAGCGTTGGGCTTCCATGAGTGTCGCCCTGGGTTCAAATCCCAGCCGGAAAGGAAATCGTAAATGCAAATATTTTTTTCTAATTTTATAATTCTTTTTTTCTATTTTTCCCTTTTGCGAAGTCAGTCAGTCAGTCTGACAGTCAATCAGTCAAGCACTCAGTCATTCAGTCTCAGTCAGTCAGTCCAGTCAGTCAGTCACTCAGTCAGTCAGTTAGTCCTTCAGCCAGTATGTCAAGCAGTCAGTCATTTAGTCTCAGTCAGTCAGTCATTCAGTCAGTCAGTCAGTCAAGCAGTCAGTCAGTCAGTCAGTCGGTCAGTCCTGTGCAGTCAGTTAGTCACTAAAGCAGTCAGTCAGTCTCAGTCAGTCAGTCAGTCAGTCAGTCCAGTCCAGTCTCAGTCAGTCAGTCAATCAGTCTCGGTCAGTCAGTCAGACAGTCATTCATTCAGTCAGTCAGTCAGGCAGTCAGTCAGTCGGTCAGCCTTATTCAGTCAGTCTGTCAGTCAGTCAGTCAGTCAGACTTATTCAGTCAGTCTGTCAGTCATCCTTATTCAGTCAGTCTGTCAGTCAGTCAGTCGGTCAGTCCTGTCCAGTCAGTTAGTCAGTCAAGCAGTCAGTCAGGTAGTCAAGCAGTCAGTCAGTCAGTGTCAGTCCGTCATTTAGTCATTCTGTCAGTCAGTGAAATAGCCAGTCAGAGAGTCAAGCAGTCAGTCAGTCAGTCTCAGTCAGTCAGTTAGTCAGTCAGTCAGTCAGTCCAGTCTCAGTCAGTCAGGCAGTTAGTCAGTCAGTCTCGGTCAGTCAGTGAGTCAGTCAGTCAGTCAGTGAGTCAGTCTGTCAGTCAGGCAGTATCAGTCAGGCTGTAAGACTCCGCTCGACAGAACTCCGATAGCCTAATGGCTAGACCGCTGGTCTTCCAAGCGAGTGGCCTGGGTTCGAGTCCCAGCCGGAGCGAATATCTTCAATGTATATATTTCTTTTCTAATTTGAAAATTCTTTTTTTTTTCAATTTCTTTCCTTTGCAATTATTGATTATTTATGTAGGGAAGAAAATTCTGAGTCAGTTTAATTTTTCGACACGAAGATTTCAAAGTGTTTAAATAAACAATTACCAAGGTGCATTTTTTGTTTTTATTATATTTAAAACTCCCACCGACAGAGCTCCCATAGACTAATGGCTAGAGTGTTAGGCTTCCAAGCGAGTGGCCCTGGGTTCGAGTCCCAGCCTGAACGAAAATCTTCAATGTATACTTTTAGTTTCTAATTTGAAATTTCTTCTTCTTTTTTTTTTTAATTTTTCTCTTTTGCGAATATTGATTATTTATGTAGAAAGAAAAATTCTGAGTCAGTTTAATTATTCGACCTGTAAATTTCAAAGTGTTTGAATCAATAATTACCAAGGTGCATTTTTTGTTTTTATTATATTTAAGACTTCCATCGACAGAGCTCCGATAGCCTAATGGCTAGACCGTTGGGTTCCTAGCGCGTGGTACTGGGTTCGAGTCCCGGCCGGAAAGGAAATCTTAAATGCAAATATTTTTTTCTAATTTTATAATTCTTTTTTTTTATATTTCCCTTTTGCGAAGTCAGTCAGTCAGTCTGACAGTCAATCAGTCAAGCACTCAGTCATTCAGTCTCAGTCAGTCAGTCCAGTCAGTCAGTCACTCAGTCAGTCAGTTAGTCCTTCAGCCAGTCAGTCAAGCAGTCAGTCATTTAGTCTCAGTCAGTCAGTCAGGCAGTCAGTCAGTCAGTCAGTCGGTCAGTCCTGTGCAGTCAGTTAGTCACTAAAGCAGTCAGTCAGTCTCAGTCAGTCAGTCAGTCCAGTCCAGTCTCAGTCAGTCAGTCAGTCAGTCTCGGTCAGTCAGTCAGTCAGTCATTCAGTCAGTCAGTCAGTCAGGCAGTCAGTCAGTCGGTCAGCCTTATTCAGTCAGTCTGTCAGTCAGTCAGTCAGTCAGCCTTATTCAGTCAGTCTGTCAGTCATCCTTATTCAGTCAGTCTGTCAGTCAGTCAGTCGGTCAGTCCTGTCCAGTCAGTTAGTCAGTCAAGCAGTCAGTCGGGTAGTCAAGCAGTCAGTCAGTCAGTGTCAGTCAGTCATTTAGTCATTCAGTCAGTCAGTGAAATAGCCAGTCAGAGAGTCAAGCAGTCAGTCAGTCAGTCTCAGTCAGTCAGTTAGTCAGTCAGTCAGTCAGTCAGTCAGTCAGTCCAGTCTCAGTCAGTCAGGCAGTTAGTCAGTCAGTCTCGGTCAGTCAGTGAGTCAGTCAGTCAGTATCAGTCAGTCAGTGAGTCAGTCTGTCAGTCAGGCAGTATCAGTCAGGCAGTAAGACTCCGCTCGACAGAACTCCGATAGCCTAATGGCTAGACCGCTGGTCTTCCAAGCGAGTGGCCTGGGTTCGAGTCCCAGCCGGAGCGAATATCTTCAATGTATATATTTCTTTTCTAATTTGAAAATTCTTTTTTTTTCAATTTCTTTCCTTTGCAATTATTGATTATTTATGTAGGGAAGAAAATTCTGAGTCAGTTTTATTTTTCGACACGAAGATTTCAAAGTGTATAAATAAACAATTACCAAGGTGCATTTTTTGTTTTTATTATATTTAAAACTCCCACCGACAGAGCTCCCATAGACTAATGGCTAGAGTGTTAGGCTTCCAAGCGAGTGGCCCTGGGTTCGAGTCCCAGCCTAAACAAAAAACCTTCAATGTATACATTTAGTTTCTAATTTGAAATTTCTTCTTCTTTTTTTTTAATTTTTCTCTTTTGCGAATATTGATTATTTATGTAGGGAGAAAAATTCTGAGTCAGTTTAATTATTCGACCTGTAAATTTCAAAGTGTTTGAATCAATAATTACCAAGGTGCATTTTTTGTTTTTATTATATTTAAGACTTCCATCGACAGAGCTCCGATAGCCTAATGGCTAGACCGTTGGGTTCCAAGCGCGTGGTACTGGGTTCGAGTCCCGGCCGGAACGAAAATCTTCCATGTATATATTTCTCTTCTAATTTGAAGATTCTTTTTTTTTCAATTTCTTTCTTTTGCAAATATGGATTATTTATGTACGGAAGAAAATTCTGAGTCAGTTTAATCATTCGACCTTTAGATTTCAAAGATTTTAGATCAATAATTACTAAGGTGCATTTTTTGTTTTTATTATAATTAAGACACCGCTCAACAGAGATCCGATAGTATATTGGCGAGAGCGTTGGGCTTCCATGAGTGTCGCCCTGGGTTCAAATCCCAGCCGGAAAGGAAATCTTAAATGCAAATATTTTTTTCTAATTTTATAATTCTTTTTTTCTATTTTTCCCTTTTGCGAAGTCAGTCAGTCAGTCTGACAGTCAATCAGTCAAGCACTCAGTCATTCAGTCTCAGTCAGTCAGTCCAGTCAGTCAGTCACTCAGTCAGTCAGTTAGTCCTTCAGCCAGTATGTCAAGCAGTCAGTCATTTAGTCTCAGTCAGTCAGTCATTCAGTCAGTCAGTCAGTCAAGCAGTCAGTCAGTCAGTCAGTCGGTCAGTCCTGTGCAGTCAGTTAGTCACTAAAGCAGTCAGTCAGTCTCAGTCAGTCAGTCAGTCAGTCAGTCCAGTCCAGTCTCAGTCAGTCAGTCAGTCAGTCTCGGTCAGTCAGTCAGACAGTCATTCATTCAGTCAGTCAGTCAGGCAGTCAGTCAGTCGGTCAGCCTTATTCAGTCAGTCTGTCAGTCAGTCAGTCAGTCAGACTTATTCAGTCAGTCTGTCAGTCATCCTTATTCAGTCAGTCTGTCAGTCAGTCAGTCGGTCAGTCCTGTCCAGTCAGTTAGTCAGTCAAGCAGTCAGTCAGGTAGTCAAGCAGTCAGTCAGTCAGTGTCAGTCCGTCATTTAGTCATTCAGTCAGTCAGTGAAATAGCCAGTCAGAGAGTCAAGCAGTCAGTCAGTCAGTCTCAGTCAGTCAGTTAGTCAGTCAGTCAGTCAGTCCAGTCTCAGTCAGTCAGGCAGTTAGTCAGTCAGTCTCGGTCAGTCAGTGAGTCAGTCAGTCAGTATCAGTCAGTCAGTGAGTCAGTCTGTCAGTCAGGCAGTATCAGTCAGGCAGTAAGACTCCGCTCGACAGAACTCCGATAGCCTAATGGCTAGACCGCTGGTCTTCCAAGCGAGTGGCCTGGGTTCGAGTCCCAGCCGGAGCGAATATCTTCAATGTATATATTTCTTTTCTAATTTGAAAATTCTTTTTTTTTTCAATTTCTTTCCTTTGCAATTATTGATTATTTATGTAGGGAAGAAAATTCTGAGTCAGTTTAATTTTTCGACACGAAGATTTCAAAGTGTTTAAATAAACAATTACCAAGGTGCATTTTTTGTTTTTATTATATTTAAAACTCCCACCGACAGAGCTCCCATAGACTAATGGCTAGAGTGTTAGGCTTCCATGCGAGTGGCCCTGGGTTCGAGTCCCAGCCTGAACGAAAATCTTCAATGTATACTTTTAGTTTCTAATTTGAAATTTCTTCTTCTTTTTTTTTAATTTTTCTCTTTTGCGAATATTGATTGTTTATGTAGGGAGAAAAATTCTGAGTCAGTTTAATTATTCGACCTGTAAATTTCAAAGTGTTTGAATCAATAATTACCAAGGTGCATTTTTTGTTTTTATTATATTTAAGACTTCCATCGACAGAGCTCCGATAGCCTAATGGCTAGACCGTTGGGTTCCAAGCGCGTGGTACTGGGTTCGAGTCCCGGCCGGAACGAAAATCTTCCATGTATATATTTCTCTTCTAATTTGAAGATTCTTTTTTTTTTTCAATTTCTTTCTTTTGCAAATATGGATTATTTATGTACGGAAGAAAATTCTGTGTCAGTTTAATCATTCGACCTTTAGATTTCAAAAATTTTAGATCAATAATTACTAAGGTGCATTTTTTGTTTTTATTATAATTAAGACACCGCTCAACAGAGATCCGATAGTATATTGGCGAGAGCGTTGGGCTTCCATGAGTGTCGCCCTGGGTTCAAATCCCAGCCGGAAAGGAAATCGTAAATGCAAATATTTTTTTCTAATTTTATAATTCTTTTTTTCTATTTTTCCCTTTTGCGAAGTCAGTCAGTCAGTCTGACAGTCAATCAGTCAAGCACTCAGTCATTCAGTCTCAGTCAGTCAGTCCAGTCAGTCAGTCACTCAGTCAGTCAGTTAGTCCTTCAGCCAGTATGTCAAGCAGTCAGTCATTTAGTCTCAGTCAGTCAGTCATTCAGTCAGTCAGTCAGTCAAGCAGTCAGTCAGTCAGTCAGTCGGTCAGTCCTGTGCAGTCAGTTAGTCACTAAAGCAGTCAGTCAGTCTCAGTCAGTCAGTCAGTCAGTCAGTCCAGTCCAGTCTCAGTCAGTCAGTCAATCAGTCTCGGTCAGTCAGTCAGACAGTCATTCATTCAGTCAGTCAGTCAGGCAGTCAGTCAGTCGGTCAGCCTTATTCAGTCAGTCTGTCAGTCAGTCAGTCAGTCAGACTTATTCAGTCAGTCTGTC